>NC_142743.1:9965406-10150406 GCF_051943395.1 Hippocampus bargibanti | reverse complement strand
TGAACATTCGAGTCACGAACAACAGTACAGATGAACATTTTTGCGGGCATGTCGTAAAATGTTCGTACAGAGATGCTAGAAATTAGATTTTGTATTGTGCGCCATTTTCCAAATAGTGCTTCTTTCCGCCATGAATACTGACGTAAGGCGCTGTGAGAGCTCTCTCTCTCTCTCTGACATATGTAGTGTTCTCTCCAGTTGTACATGTACATATCTTTACAGAGTATATATTTTATGAATGTTTATTTTTCAGTGTAAACCAATAGTTTACTTGTACAAGTCTTAAACATACTTATATTAACCTGAAAGGACAACCGACGCCACTTTTTTGTTTCCTAACTGACACCAGGAAAACGTTTTATAGCATCTAAAATACCCAAAACACGCAGTATGATATTTTTATTCAAATGCAAAACACCAATAAAAATGACTTAAAGTGTCCAAAATCTGCAAAAAAATTGAGCTGCGAATTGGGCATTTTCAGAAAGTCCCGCCCCCAGTTCGTGACGTCACGCCAAGACGTCTTGCATTGCTGGAGAATCAAAACAATGGCTTCAGATTCGGAGAATATGCTTTCTTGTGACACATCCAGAATAGTTCTGAAGAGGAAGCATACATGTTTGCAATAGATTAAAGAATTTATTCCGGGCCATTTTGAGGCAACATTGGGGGGAAATGTCTCACCCAAAAAGAGGCAGAAAATGCCCACCGAGTTACTGTGAGGAATGAATCAGCCCGTTTCCACAGGCTAATAAATTCCTTACATGGAGCTCGGACGCCCTCTTCTGGCTGTTTCTGGTGCAACACGAGGTTTTCAGACAAAACAAGCCTTGATGTGATCGAAGGACTGCTACAATGTGTCCTTTTTTTCGGTTAGGGGCGTTCCTTCAGTGACGTCACGTACGGACTCGTCACCAACTCAAAAGCAATACGGAATATTCAGCACGAGTCTTAAAACGTAAAATATAGCTATATGCGGTGAAATCTTTGTAAAATACGCTCAGTAGAAGTTATTTGAAGCCATTTTACAAATTATGGACACAACTTGTCCGGAGATGTCGGTTGTCCTTTAAACATACATTCCATACAAAATCTATCACTGAAGCAACTTACAAACAAATTCACCTTATGAACGACCATTCAGAACGTGTTTCATATTTCATAAATTGGGGATAATCTGTATACCTTTGAGTAGAGTTATTCTATCGGCATGTTTAGCATATCACACCTTTTGTGTTTAGAAGTTCCTTGTCAATTGATGGCATGTATCTGGAAAAAAAACTGTAGATGTTGCACAAAGGTCCACTTAAAATCCTCTTCAAACTACATTTCACATAAAATCAGAATGAAGATACGCATCATTTGCTTTCTTCCAATCAAGCAGAAGATTGAAAATATTTGTGGTATGCCTCAATAGTTATACCAGGTTCAGTTGTGGCCCAAAATAAACCACATTAAGTTTGATTTACGTGCAATACACTACATAACGGGAATGTGCATTTTGAAAAAAATCTCTTTATGTCAACTTGGGGGGGTTGCATTCAAACATCATTGCTGAAGCTGTTGGAAAGCCTGAAACTGCTGTGATTACACTTGAAGCCTGATAGATGATGTTGGTGATTCATCGAGCGTGCATCCTCTCACATCACTCACAAAGCTACAAAAAAGGGGGGAAAAAACTATTCTTTAAGTCGCTTCAACTGTGTGTGGTGTGTGTGTGTGTGTGTGTGTGTGTGTGTGTGTGTGTGTGTGTGTGTGTGTGTGTGTGTGTGTGTGTGTGTGTGTGTGTGTGTATACAATGCTCTCACTTTTTGACACACACCAATCATCACTAGGCTGCCGAGTGTCACACACACTTAGAGAAACACAAAGAGTAAGATGTCAAGCGAAATCCTCAAAGGATTTTCCTCCTGTCTACGCACGTGCGTAAATGTGCACGGTTGTGTGTGGGCGTGTGTGTGTGTGTGTGTGTGTGTGTGTGTGTGTGTGTGTGTGTGTGTGTGTGTGTGTGTGTGTGCACACGGACCACATGCGAAGGGTTGCCACGGGCGAAATCCATGGATCCGTGTGGCGTTTCCTCAGCTGTGATGGGTTTTCCAGGGCTGGCGTCTGAGACGCGAACTGAAACAATGAGAAAATGATGAAAAAAACGAGTTAAACAATTTTCTAAACCTCAAATCCACCTTCCCCCCAAAAAATAGTGATTTACCAACCAGTGTCCCAGAGCATATTGACATCCCATGGGAAATTACCCAGTTTCACTTAAATCACTCCCAAAATTCTATACACTGCTGCTTCCATAACAAGAAACAGTTTTATACAGTGAACAGATCTGAAAGCCTTTCACGAACTCAGCATTTAAAACAAACCAAAAGCATACATGTTAAGTTACAGAAATCATAAATTGAGAGATTTTCTTCCACGCGACTCTGGGGTGCGTGTTCAAATAACGTGAGCATGACAAAAGTGTAAATTAGAAGTAAATAAAACACAAAAATGATTTCATTGTTTATTTATACGTTCAATTCGTATAAAAAATGTATTTAGTTTTTGACATTTTTGTGTTTCACCTTTGCAAATGAACTGTCTGCATTGTGTCAATAGTTGCTTTGAAGTGGGTGTTGTGAGTATTGTGGTTAAAATCGAGTCTCCCGACCAAATCGTGAGACTTGACATGTATGCAAAAGACTACTTGAAGAAAGCCCCCACTTGCTTAATGCGAACATACACTGGGGGAAATACGATTGACAAGGTAACAAATTGTATCTAAGTGGCGATGGTTTAACGCAGGAAAAACAACATAGCATTACTCACATTGATATATATATATATATATATATTCGTTATCGTCTGCAACAAACAAGTGGATACAATTTCCAGATTGCCTCGTCGCAAACAGTCATTCAGGCACTCTTCTTCACCTGTCGGCATGGCTGTGTTATACTGACAACTGGTGGACAAGCGACGCGTAGCATGAAAAGCTGCAAAGGTTTAGTCACGAAACCATTCGGCAGTCGCGCACTACTTGTTGGAAAAAATAAAATGTACTCGTGTACCTTGAAAATTAGTTGTGATTACAGAACCAGAAGAAATAGTAAAGGTAATTTCCCATTTGGAATTGATGTGATTTTCTTTCCTTAATGCCACAAAAAAGAGAGGGGGGGGGGGAGGTCCCTGACTTCAGTCCGAAAACCGACCAAAATATATTTTTTTGCTGCACAGTAAACAGTTACAGGACAATAGGAACAATCAGTGGAGTAGTCCTCTGCTCCCCCCAACCTGAGAGCAGGGACCTATCATAGCGGTGTCCGGCACCGCCATATCTGGATAGTAGGGATATATGTATATATAGGGCCGATACTACCAGTAAGACTTTAGTTCGCTGAAGAAGGACAGATGACGGCTGAAGAAACCTTTTCATCGACGGACCACTCCTGTAAGCCTGAGAGTTTACAGAGACGTAAACAAAGCATTATTCTAGCTAGGCTAACGTTGTAGCAATTATATAGTTCAAATAAAATCAATTATTTCCTGAATACTTGCCATTTTTCAAAAATTAACGATTCTCGTTTCTTATTGGAATATTTTAAATGATTTTTTGCTTAATCTGAGTCATTGTACTATGACAAATAAGCGGTGCCATTCATTTATGATAAATGCTAATACGCGTCGCTAATGAGTACATTTCACCACTTTCTACACCACTTTGGATCGCCATTTTCTCCAGTCCACAGCGGCTTGTTTCCTTCATTTTAAATTTCCCATGGTGTTTTTTAAATGTAAAATGTCTTCCTTGCCTCATCGCACAAAGAAACACGACTATAAAAAAACAATTACAACAAAAACAAAGTTAGAAAAACACTCATTGGCAGTAATATCCCTGAATGTTCATTGTTTGTTCTCTTTGCTGAAGGTCGCCACTGAAGAGTCGCCTACTGCCCTCTAGAGGCAGAAACCAACATTACAAATTGCCGTTGTTTGACGTGGTGTAAATTTAAACGTCATTAAACTAAGATACTTTTCTTCTCTCATCCCCTTTGTAAATTCTCCCTGTCCCAGAATCAATACCCCATCGAGGAATCGCCCAGGACACATCAACAAATAAAAACACAAAATTACACCAATATTATTTTAATACATAGCACAGTCCATATACAGGGTCGTTTCACCAATGAAAACATTTCTTCAATTCCATTTTAGAATTATTTTTCCCATAACTATTAAACAGGTAAATATACAATAAATACCGTGTTTAATTGCAGCTTAGCAGGCGATCATCATGAACAAAAAAAAAGGCATCAGCCCCTGCACAATTATTTCTGATCCAATATGGACCATAACAGCTATCTAATTTCTGACAAAGCAGAAGGATTTACCCAGTAAAAAAAGAAAAAAATTAAAATACATCACAGTAGTAAGATAAAGCAAAAATATCCAATTTCAAGTTGGAAGTGCAAGAACCAGCAAAAGCAACATTGTTCATTGCTTTTATTTGTTCTATTAATGTTTGTTCTGACACGCAGCATGTCAGCAAATGGCACAGTGGAGTTACTGGTGTGTGTGCGTGCGTGTGTGTGTGTGTGTGTGTGTGTGTGTGTGTGTGTGTGTGTGTGTGTGTGTGTGTGTGTGTATGCAATAAATATATTAAGACTGCAAGCGGATTAAATGTAGAACTGAAGCACTGAACCCATCGACGACTTGCATGTTGTTCATTCTTCATGCTTAGAATCTTTCAAGAAATGCTTCGGATGACAGATGCATTACCAAGACACACACAGACACACGTGCGTGTGTGTGAAGTTGTACCATGTGTCATCGGTAGGGAGGAGTGACGCTGAAAGCACCAGAGGAGAGCAGGAAAAGAGTTTCCAGCCAGGCGTCACGTTTCCTTCTTGTTGCCCCAAGTGAAGAGTTTGGATATCGGAGACTTTTTCTTTGTTTTATCTTTTTTTACACCTGGGAGAGGACATTTCGACACATTTTAGAACACATGCAATGGCCACATAATGTCTCATTCTATTTATCTAGGGTAGCTATCTAGCTAGCGTATCTACCTAGCTAGCGTATCTAGCTAGCTAGCGTATCTATATTTTTTATATATTTTGGGCAATATATTTGTTTTTTGTGGGGTTTGTTTTTTCAAAGGGAAATGTAAATTTCTCCATTGCGAGACTAATAAAGGCAAATCCAAAATTCTATGGAGAGGGCGATCACTCATGGCATTGATAGTCTTAGCACCATTCGACAGTCTTTAAATTGGTTTCAATGATTTCTGTCAGATGATAACCGGTATTTATGCTAACATGAGGCTAATGGAAAGATCCTTTTCAAATCTAAACCTGGTGAGGCACTCACTGAAATTCACCATCAACTTGTTCAGCTCTAGGTCCTCTTCTTCCTCTCTGATAGAACACAAAAGGAAGCACGAATATGGTTTCAGCTCTGTCGGCCATTTTGTGCAAGACACACAATAAATGTAGTTTGGGTTTGCAAGCATACCTGAGCCTGTCCTCGTCCAGACCTTCCACAATAGCATTGCGGTCGTTGACGATCTCCATCAGTTTGCTCATCAGATCTTCTTCTCGTTTGCGTTCAAATGATGTTTTCAGATGCTCTGTGAAGCACATGACATTTTTCAGTCTTGACTCGCAGCTGTTGTGTTTTGGGAGTAAAAAGCAATAAAGGACGTTTGGTATTGACCTGGTTTTTCTATCAGCTTCCGGAGCTCCTGTTCAACACTGGGCTGCTGTTCCTCCAGATCCTGAGTTTTACCACTGTACAGTACATATCCACATACGGTTTTTAAAACATTCACAAGACCAGATAGATTATCAACTTTTAACTTTGACAGGCAAAATAGTTCAATGATCTCCCATTAGATGGAAGAAATTACAATTATGTGTCCTTCTGCGAGTTTTCATGCAACAAAATAACTTCAAGTTGGCACCAATTTCACATCAACTATGAGTTAACATTTGACCACATCATCATTATTTCTGTTTTTGTGACTTTTTATCTTGGTAACATGAGGTTAAAGTAAAATACTATATATGTGCTTGTGCGTTTGTGTCTGTGTGTCCACATGCGCACTTTGCCATATCCCACCCTGGGTGACAGCATTGGCAGGACACCAGGAACCTTCTGGCCAAAAATCTGTGCCACCCGACGGCATCCCGCATGTACTCACACGTAGACGAGTTCAGACTCCCGCCGCATGGCCACCTGCTTGTTCCTGATCAAAGTAAACCACTCCACCATCAGCTCGTCCATCAGGGAGTCATCCTCACCCTCTGACATACAAACGGCCGCCCGCCAGTCAGTCAGTCAGTCAGACACACATATGACAGCGAGTGTGAAAGGTCATCAAACGTGATTATTGTGATGCAAAATAATGACACCAAAATCAACCATTGAACCTTTTCCACCATTATTGTGACATGTCATGACCTGTGCAGCGTCATTGACGAAAAAAAAGAATAAATAACAAAATTAAAGAAATAAATAGACATAAATACATAAATAAATGGGTAAATAAATAAATAGACATAAACCAAAAATAAATAAATGAGCACATAAATAAATAAATAAATACAGAAATACATGAATAAATGAATGAACGAATGAATAAAATAAATAAATAGGCATAAATAAATAAATGGGTACATAAATAAATAATAATACATTTAATTTCTAAGCGCCTTTAAAAACTCTCAAATAAACACAATAAATAAATGAGCAAATAAATTAATGAATAAATACATAAATGAATGAATGGATGAATAATAAATAAATAAATAAATAAATAAATAAATAAATAAATAAATAAATACATATTTTACAGATGAGAAATAAAAATAAACCAAGATGATGTGGTTTCACAAGTGTACACATCCTTGACAAGTAATTGATTTTTTTATGAGATACAATAATAATACTAATACAGTAAAGTCTGGTTATATCGATATTCAAGGGAGTCCGAAAAAATATCGATATAACCGGGACTATCGATATATCCAACCCTGTTTGCATGTAATTTTCTCCGTGCGTGCATAGAAATAGTATCGATATAACCGGGAATATCGATATATCCGATATCGATATAACGAGACTTTACTGTACAAGTCATTGCTCAGCTGATTAAAAATAAAATATTAAAATTTTTATTTTCGATGGACGAGAGCCTTATGAAAAATAAATAAATGAAATATTTATTTTAGTCTATTTTTTGGGTAGGGGGAAATAACCTTGGTATTTGACACTACAGACAGCATCACATGATTGTAAATACGAACCGTCTTCGCTGTGCCGTAGCTTGGCTTCGAGCTCAACCCCTCGCTTCTCCAACTGGTTGAGATTATCTTCAATCTCCTGCAGCTCCTTCATGATGGCCTCTTTGGGAATGAAGTCCGGCTTCATCTGCACATGGAAGGATTAAATATATGACGTGAACCCCAAAATAACATAACATATAACGCGTAACAAGTAACACATAACACAATACACATAACACACCACACAACACACATCACCCAACACACAACACACAACACAGCACGCACGCACGCACGCACAGACAGACAGACATACAAAATGGCATCCTAACTAATGACATGTTATAACACGGCTAATATATAAATAAAATAAATTGTTTCTCGAATAGTTGCCATTTTTCAAAAATTTATGAATTGTGTTTCTTTTTTTTTTTTTTTGCAGCTCCTGTACAACTACACCGTATTTGTGTAACGTGTCCCCGAAACAATCCCTCAGTCTGACTGATTGTAAAAAAAGCTCCTTATAAGGAAATAAAAAGTGCCACATCATTATTTAGCAGCATATTGGCAATGACAGTGGAACTCGTATTTTATTTCGAAATAAACATTCACAATAATTTTCCATTGAAGACGCATTACCTTCAAGACATTGGATCCCGAAGTTGACGTAATGTTTGTGGGGTGACCATTTCGGATTCCTGAGAAAGTAAACAGAAGAAATGTTATTATATAGACATACTTGATGCACCAGTTTATCAGCTGCGGAAACGTCTGCTGATTTAGACCACCTTGAGATGAAGGAGTGTTCACGAGACTTTGAGACCCCTCTGATAAATGCGAGCCTCCAGTCGTGCTTGTCGATAATTTCGTGGAGGACTGTGACACATCAGCAGATCTGTAGAATTTTTTTTTTAATCTATTTAGGAATTATTCCATGACAGAAAACCCCCAAAATATTGCAACAGTCACCAGGAAACAAATTTTAAAAAGCATACTTAAATTCCTTGGAGACTGGTTTGAGCATGGACCTCCAATCACTGGGCGTCTCCTTCTCTGATGACGTCATGAACAAACACATCAGCCAAGTAACAACACAAATCTCTGTCTGCGCTCTACTAAACTGCCATATGCACCACAAACCAACAGGTGGCACTATGACTCAGAGATCAATTTCAGTGCCTTGTATTGACACCCAAGTCTGCGCTTTACAAGACTGCCTTATGCACCACCACCAACCTACAGGTGGTACTGTGACTCACAAGTAAATGTCTATTCCTTGTATCGACTCTCAAGGTGTGTTTTATGCGCAATTTTGGGGGTAAATTGGCGGTGTTACATGTCGTCTGTCACTGTAAACAAACATCAGGTTTGAATCAGATTCAAAAAAATTTAAAGAAACGAAATAAACATATTTTAATCCAAACCCGAAGTGTTGGGTGCCGTTGGTTTCAATCCTCCAAGACCTCTTTCTGGAGTTCTGCTTCTAAGTGGGCTCGCGTCCGAATGTGGCGGCTGCAAGTCGGAAAGGATGTTCGGGTTGACTTTGAGCCTCACTCTCCCCCGGCCGGCGTCCATCTCCTTCTTCACAGTTTGGACTTGTGATGTGCTGAAGTAGAAGCGATGAAGGAGTGTTTGATTTTCGAAGGTGGAAATTAACATTGTTTGTGGTCGTGTGGTACCTTACACGTCAGTTTTCTTGAGCGGGTCTGCCTTTGGCGGTACCGTTGGTTTGCTGTCGTTGTTTTCCTCCTTTAAGAGGTTCTTGGGGGTGTCGGTTGCTTTCGTCTTAACACCAAGTTTCTTTATACCTGCTTTGCCTTCATCAAAACGTCCCTTTAATGGACTTTTGTCCATGTTAGCAACATTTGTATTTCCTCCATTCCTATCTAGACCGTCTCCAGTTTTCTTTGGACCTGCTTTGTCTTCATCAAAAAGTGTCCTTGACTGGTTTGTAGCTATGATAGCAACATTTCCAGTTCTAGCTTTCTTAACCTGACTCTCATCGTTTTTCTTTGGCCCGGTTTTGTTTTCGTCAAAAAGCGTCTTTGAGTGGTTCGTAGCTATCTTAGCAACATTTTCATTTCTAGCTTTACTACCCTGATTCTCACCACTTGTATTTGTGCCAGTTTTGTTTTCGTCAAAAAGCGTCTTTGATTGGTTCGTAGATATGTTAGCAACATTTTCATTGCTAACTTTACGACCCTGAGTCTCACCACTTTTCCTTGCGCTGTTTTTGTTTTCGTCAAAAAGTCTCTTTTCTAGGTTCGTAGCCATGTTAGCAATATTTCCATTCCCAACTTTGCTACCAAGGCTGTCTTCAGATTTCGTTACACCTGTTTTGTCTTCATTCGTGTATACCTTAGATTGAATTATAACCACTTTGGCAACTTTGTTTTGCATCGATTGAACTCCTTGGAGTTTTGTAACGGGATCTTCAGACTTATACCCTTTTGGGGCAGCCTCTGCAGGCTTGGTTGCAGGTTTGTTTTCGCCGCTTTCTGCCTCAAAGAACTTCAGTTTGGACTGGATGGTTTGGGCCGCGGTGGCGGAGGTCCGAGGCGCAGCAACGGGTTTGTCGGTGATGGCGACAGGTGTGGTGACAGTAGTGTCATAAGTTACAGGTCGTTTAGCAACTGGAGTGGTCTGAGTGTGCACAGGAGGTATGATAATATTTGAAACAAATCTCTGTGGAGATGAAGTTCTGCTGGAGATACTGGAAAGGGGGCTCGGTTTTTGAACTGGTTTTGAGAGGCCCAGTCTGGGTGGCGCCGTGGGTGTCACAGTGTCGCTTTTGATGAGGTGTGCTGAAGGAGGGTCACTGGAAGGAACATCCTTTTGGAATGAAGTTACGTTTGGAGGAGCCAGTAACCTAGGAGACAAGGCGTTGAGAAGACACAGGAACAGGAAGTCATATTAATTCATTCACGGCCAGATGATGTGCAAAAATGTGTTCACTCGAGTGCCAGAGTTTTTGTCATTTTCACTCAAATTCCAGGACCCACAAAATATGAGTTTTAGGACTATCTAAACATTCAATGTAGCATAAGAAACCGTAGACTCTGTTCTTTCATCAGAAAAAAAACAGTTAATTCCTAAATGATATGGGTCTGGAGTTATATGAACTTGAAATAAGGGCGGCTGTCCAAAATACAATGCAATACATACATATTGGATTATATAGTGCTTTAAAACAGCTGAAGCTGGAACAAAGCGCTAACATGGAAAAAAAGGAAATGCTGCCCCCGTGAGGATTGGAAAAACACTGCCAGAGGTCAAAACAAAACAAAACCCGAACAAATTCGGGAATGGCGCTGTATGTCATATTTTCATATCCGACAATGCACACGATGAGTCTTACTTTGCACAGTTCCTGTGGTAGAGCTTCCCGTCGACGAGGTGTCGCTGCACCAGATGAACGTGCTTGTTGCAGGAGATGCATTTGTTACTCAGAGTTCCCGTTTGATGAGTTTTCTCAGCAGGAATGTCCTGAAAAAAAAGTCAGCGGCGTTTGTATCCATCTGTGATGATATTTTTGAAAAAGATTACCGTATTTTTCTACGTATAAACCGCACCCCCAGTGAGTGGTGTATTTTCAAACTTTTTTCCGTATATAAGCGGCACCGGAGTATAAGGCGCATCTTCAATGAATGACAAAAGTTTTCCAAATATAATGTTTAAGTACATACAGTTTTCTAAATATAAGGAAGACTACGTTATAAGGCGCTACCGTAGAGGCTTGGGTTACTCATGACTTCTTCTACAGCGCGAAATGGAGTCAATGGTTGCTGACAGTTGTTGAGAGACCTGTTGTGGCTAAATATTATATTATTATATAATATTATATTGTGTTACTTCACATGTTAAGCACACCTGCATATAATAATAATAATAATAATAATAATAATAATAATAATAATAATAATAATAATAATAATAATAATACATTTGATTTCTAAGCGCCTTTCAAAACTCTCAAGGTCACTTTACAGTCACAGTTTATCTGTTGGTGAGCAGCGGCTGCCACTCACCAGCATTCACTCAACCCGGAATAACTCAAATAGAAAGAAACTTATCGAATAGATAACTAATAGCTATCTCGATCGATAGCTAATAGATAGCAAATAGCTAGAAGGTGCAGGGTCATCTTTTAAAGAAAATTAAGGCTTTTTGGGTGCACCTTATACTGTACACCGGATTATACAGTATGTTATTGTTTGTACCGGCGTCGTGGTTCTGGGTTGTCACGGGCGGGGGAGGGGTGGTGTAATGTTAGCTGAACTGGGGGGATTGTTCTCCTTCGCAGGCTTGGATGACGGAAACACTTTTGAAACCACCGGTGCGTTCTTTTTTCCGGACGGCCCGTCGGCAGGTGGGTCAGCAGGACGCTTTACCGCCGCAGCGCCGCCAACTGGATAAACACAGAGATAATGATGATGATGATAAAGACAATGGCCAGACAAGGCATGGACCAAGGTGGTGTTACGAACTTGGGGAGCGTCCGTGGAAGTAATTATAGTACTGTGAGACGTATGTGAGGATACTGAGCCGGTCCGGAACTTTCAGGGCCACCATGTCTTCCGCATCCAAGAGTGCAGGAATCCCGAGCTGATCCTCAGCGACCCTGAAGGCCTGCGGAGATTAGCAGTTTCTTCTAGCAGAGATATGTTGTGTTGGGATTAAAAGTAAGTGGTACCTTGGATAGTAATTATGACATCATTTTCACATTTTTTTATGAGGGTTGGCATTGAACTGGAGTGTGTGTCAACTATGACATTTTTTAAGCGGGTGAGTGGCTTATAAAGTTGTGGGGAAAAGAAACTCTCAAAGTTCGTTCGACAAAATGATACGCACCAAGAGAGACAAGCAGAGACATGCAAATAAGCACCAGCAACTGCCATGAATCATTCATGCAAAAAATTAAGAGCATGTTGTTAAAACGGATAAGCTTGATCTGGCCTGATGGCACACTTTCTACAATTATGCAATCAACACAACAACAAAAATGTTTCGATCTGACACGCGAATAAGATCCAAGAAAAGAAATATCAGCAAGGATACACCAGGACAGCCAAAGATTTAACACTTTTAAACAGTGTTTCAACAATACGCTGATATACAATACTTGTGCTCGTGTTTTGAATTAACTTTATTTAGAAAGTGCGATGAGAAATGTAGCTTTGCATGCTCGGTCGGATTCTTGCTTGTTCAGCCGGATGCTTCCCAGGCTCCCTCTCTATTGTCATTCTAATTTCAAAGAAGCATAATTGTTCTTCCTAAAGTCCCTTTAAAGTGAAAATAAAGGTCTCTGTGAATGAAATGAGAAGTTTAATAACACCAATCTGTTCTGTAAATGATGACATCAAAGACAGAAAAATATTCAGGGTTGAGGCATAGTTGGCTAATTGGTTGAAATGAGCCGAGTAATTAGAATGAAAGTCACGTATGTGAACAAAAGTGCTCAAGTTCTTGTAGTGGGTGGAAGGGCGACACATACTGATCGAACACATACGGAATTTATTTTTACAAAAAACAAAAATCAAAATATGAGCAAATTGAAAAGCAGTAATACGCTCTCTCCCCACAAATGGGTACTACTTAATTCTCAGTGTGTTGCGCATATTGTCTATCTTCAAACGCAAATTATGTAAAATGAATCTAGTTTTTGACTTTCACAGTTAACACCATCTACAGAAATCCCTCGTTTATCACAGTTAATGCAGACCTCAGAACCTGAGGGAATACAAGGCAAGCTTCTTCTTTTCCTTTCGGCTTTTCCCTACAAGGGGTCGCCACAGCGAATCAATGTCCTCCATCTTCAGATGTTTGATTCGCATGTTTGTTTTGGCCAAGTTCCGGTGTTTACGTCGGATGCCCTTCCTGCCACAACCCTATGTATTAATCCCGGTTTGGGACCGGGTTTGGGACTGGCACAAGAAGACACTGTCCCCTGGTGGCTACGAATACAAGGCAAGCAATAATCTCAATATCTTCTCACTGCATAATTTGTTTTGGAATGTTTGGAATCATTGTTGAAGCAATCAACGGGTAGTCACGTGTTTGTTTCCGGGTTGCGCTGTGGCCGTAGATATCCACGAGGCTAAAAGAAATACGCCGATACGGTAGCCATCTTGGAAGGGGCAAGGGTCCTTCAAGTGAAATTAATGCAAGTACAGTAATCCCTCGTTTATCACAGTTAATGCGGACCGGGACCACCCAGGATAGACGAAAAACCACGATGTAGCAAACCCTACATTATGTCTATATTAGGGCAAATTTAGTGGAACACAGTACAGGACATGTATAATGAAACAGTAAATGTTTTTAGTACAGTACCAAACTAATGCAATAAAGTAAACAGTCCATTAATCAACATACAGTATATACAGTACAGTATAATATTTACAGGTACAAGACTGTATAAGTTACACTTCAGAAGGTGTCGAGGGTCCTGCAGAAGGCTCGGATGATAATTAATGACGGGTGAGGCACATTGTAATAGTTAATTGTTGCTGATATTTTCTTTTTGAGCAAAGATGTATATGTATGGTGCCATTAACATCCTCCAATGTCATGTCTGAGAACCTTTCAGTTTGAAGCCTGTGCTAGCTGCAGAGATTTTTCTACCCACAGCTTTTCCAACCTGCTGTTGTTATACAGAACTGTACTGTAGTGATAAAACAGTTTCTTCAGCCGTCATCTGTGCTTCTTTGAAGGTGTCGGACACGTCCGACGTCCGACACATTCAAAGAAGTACAGATGACGGCTGAAGAAACCTTTTCATCGATGGACCACTCCTGTACGACTGAGAGCTTACACAGATGTACTGTAGTGACTTTAACTGCCATTTGCGGCCTTCTTTATTGTCAGGTTTGAAATTAATCTGCGATGCATCAAGGGTCACCATAATCGAACTGTGAAGTAGCAAGGGATTACTGTATTAATAATAATAATAATACCATTCATTTCTAAGCGCCTTTCAAAGCTCTCAAAGACAAAATGTTACTTTGGGTTTAGCTAGCCTGTGCTTAATGTCATCCCTCCAATTTTTAGTTAATAGTGAGGGTACCAGTTTGACATCAGTCCAAAAACAAATATATAATTTAAAACACCTACATGGAAAGTACAACATGTAAATTATTTCTTACCAGGTTGTTGTTTTCATAGATGTTTTCTTTCTTTAAGGAATGAAAATCGCTGCAAGAAGGGGGAAAAACATTAGGAAACGTTTGTGAACTTCCTCATCTTTATTGCGTCATGGTCAAGCGTCTCATGATGATGACTCCGTTTAAATATACAATACAATAAAATACAATCATATTGATTTATATAGCGCTTTCACAACAGCTGAAGCGATAACAAAGCGCTTCACAAAGAAAAGTTAACATAAAGTAAAATAATGAACAACACATAACATGTGAAATGTCAATTTCTCCACTATGAGACTAATAAAGTATTATTATTATTATTATTATTATTATTATTATTATAAAGGCCAATTCAGGCCATTAACATAAAACATTAATAGTCTCGGGGGAAAACCATTGAAGCAAACCGTGTTTTATGGTTTGTTACACGTAAACAGGTTCGGGGGAGTTGTTCGGACAAGCCCTTAAAGGACAACCGACGTCTCCAGACAAGTTCTTCTTTTCCTTTTGGCTTTTCCCTTCAAGGGGTCGCCACAGCGAATCAGTAACCTCCATCTTAATTCAGAGGTATGATACGCATGTTTGTTTTGGCCCAGTTTTACATCGGATGCCCTTCCTGACACAACCCTCTGTATTTATCCAGACAAGTTGTGTCCATAATTTGTAAAATGGCTTCAAATGACTTCTACTGAGCGTATTTTAATAAGATTCCACTGCATAGAGCTATATTTTAAATTTTAAGACTAGCGCTGAACATTCAGGAAGTCTTGTTTTTGAGTTGTTGACGAGTCTGTACGTGACGTCACGAAAGGACCGCCCCCTGGCCATAAAAAAGACACATTGTAGCGGTCCTTTCATCACGTCAATGTATTTCGCTGTACTGTTTGGTTTGAAAACCTTGTGTTGCACCCAAAAGCCGCCAGAGGAGGGCATCCAAGCTCCTTGGAAGGAATTTATCAGCCCGTGGAAACGGGCTGAATCATTCCTCACAAGAGCGGTGGCCATTTTTGGGTGCGACATCCCCCCCGCCCGTTTGCCTCAAAATCACACGGAATAAATTATTTAATCGATTGCAAACATGTATGCTTTCCTCTTCAGGATGTGTAACAAGAAAGCATATTCTCCGAATCTAATGCCATTGTTTTGATTCTCAAAGCAATGCAAGACGTCTTGGCGTGACGTCACGAACTGGGGGCGGGACTTTTTGAAAATGCCCAATTCGCAATTCGTATCAAACTGCGTGTTTTGGGTATTTTAGATGCTATAAAACGATGTTCTGATGTCATATAAAAACAAAAAAGTGACGTCGGTTGTCCTTCAAGATACAGTATCTTAAAAACATGTACTTTTGCCCAAAAGAGGTACCGAGTACTTTTGCCACCTTTGTTTTGACTTCAAAAAATGAAGAGGGAGCCCAGCCTGTTTGAGCTCCTTCCTCGTTTTTAGGGAGCAGACGATCCCAAAGTGAAGTGACACGAAGTCTAGTCAACTCACATGAGATCCGGTCTGTGTTTGTGAATGATGGCACAGAAAGCCAGGCCGTCCCGGAACGACGTGGTCATGTTACTGACCGTCACATCCCGGTAGCCGTCGCACTGAACCCGGCACCACTGTTGGAGAGCCTTCACGGCCGACATCCCGGCGAGTTTGTTGGCGAGGACTCCCTCGCGGTGGTGTTGGTTCCCCTCCCCTGACTTCTCCGGCGGGCTTGCTTACATCCACTATAGAAGCCAGCCGTTGAACTATTTTTTTCTCTCCACGGCCACAAAGTTTACTGTACACGGGGAACAAGATGATATGCTTCCTTCGAGACTCAGCACCAAAGTGGAACCAACACCTGTGGAAGGTCGGGGACGTCAGCGTGCAGGCGGAGCTTAGAGTGCGCACGCGCATTCGTCTTTTGTTACCCTCTGGAATTTCACGCATACAATAAAATATACATTTCATATTGTATGAAAGGCTGTGATGAATTAGGCATGAATATGATTTCATGGGAGGCCGAACCCAGCTGCTTACAATTTTATCATTTTTTAAGAACAGTCACCCATTCGCGGGGAATCGTGATTAGGCCAACCCGCACATAGCGAAAGTATGCATACAAGTGATCTCTATTTAAATAATAAATAGGGATTTTTAATAAACCCATAAAATTCTTTAAAAAAATATACGTTTTCAATATACATTTTCTATGGGAAACCAAGGGCATAAGAGAAAAATACATTATCCTTGTCAAAACTCCCTCGTGGGACACAACATTAGGTATACTCATGCCACGCATTTGGGTCCATTGTGGTTACATAATATTTCATTCGGGGATGAGAGGAAACTTCTTAGCAAGGTGTGGTTGTTACTCATAAATAATCAGCCTGTCCTCTCCTGTCTGTTGGGTGTGTCGGAGTCACCTGACACTTCGATTCACACACACACACGCACACGCACACAAACACACACAAACACACACACACACACACACACACGCACACGCACACGCACACACACACGCACACACACGCACACACACACACACACACACACACACACACACACACACACACACACACACACACACACACACACACACACACTCACACACACACACACACACACACACACACAGCCTATCTTGGAGACTGATTGGAAAGTGTTGGGAATATTTGTTTTTTCTTAAACCTAAAACATTCTTCAAAACACTCATAACTTCCCCAATGCGCATTTTTCCAAAGACAGAGGTTGGCTTACCCCCCCCCCCCCCAAAAAAAAAAAAAAAAAAAGAAAATTGGAAAAAAAAACTGTGAGGGTTTATCTATTCATGCAGTTATGTGGTTGGTCGATTTGCAACAAACAGATTGTTAACACGAAAAGCTAAGTAAATGTACATATGCATCCATACATTAAGTGATTTCATTAATATGCTAAGTAAATACACATACACTGCCTTATCACTGTGTATAAAAAAATCAAATTTCTATGTTAACCCTTTCAAGGACAATAGTTACTAAGGTGGACAGTTAGTTCATCGTGTTATCGGTTTACAGGGTCCATCAAAGAGTTCAACATTTGTTATTGTTGAGCTTTCACTTGGTATAAAAACGTTCAAGACCAATGAGATATGGCCAGAATTGTTTTGAAATGGGGACAGTGTAATATTTATAGTCTCATAAAAATCCTGGCCAGGAAGTGGGACGACGAGTCGACAATGTCCAATCCTCAAAAATACTTCATGCTATGGACATAAGGAAAGAAACTATGCACGCATGGTTTGTTAGGCCTTTGTCAAGTCTCAAGACCACAAAGTGCCACGTTTAAAAAGAAAAGCATTCCACACCAGACACAAATGGGAAATCTGTTTTTATGTCACCTATCAAAATGTTTCGTGCCTGCTTTATTAATGCTCTTAACGACTTTAAACCTTTTTTTAAATTATTCGATGCCAGAACAAAGTCGTCGTAGACCGAAAGCCCCCCACACACAATAACTAATCCTCCCAAATCCAGACAGGAAATGCCCCTGTGAGGGGAGCAGAATGCTTTTAGAGTTTAGACAGACCCCCGCTGCTCTTTTCTTTCGCAGCCTCCCCGGCCCGCCCGCACTATAATCGATGAATGACTGATTTGTGCGTCATCTGGAAACAGTTAGCATGTGAACGAACTGGCCTATTTACAGCCTTACATATATGAACTGGGTTCGGTACCTCGAGCAAGTAGAAGAAACATTGCCTGAAAGCATACAGTACAAACGTGGATATACTACCACACAGCGGCTGAGAAAGGGTAGTACAGGTGAAAATTGCCACATTCGTCCACTGGAATGGAGCAATCCCCCGTTTTTCCCGTTCAACGGGGACAAGAACCCTGCAATAGGTGAAAATCTGCAAGTAGGGACGCCGCCCCCCCAAACCCCACCCCTGATCCAGCCCCCACGCCCCTCCCTGAGGAATTTGTGTGCAATCGTTTGTGAGTACCAGCATGAAAAAAAGTATGTATACTTAACTTTAAAATCCCACCCCATCTGTTTAAAATTTAATTCACAGTTTAGTTTAAAGGACAACCGACACCATTTTTTTTGTTTCCTAACTGACATCAGAAAAACGTTTTATAGCATCTAAAATCTGAAAATCTTCTGCATCTGAAAGTTTTTCTACTTTCATTCCTTCCATCACTTTGTTGCTGTGAAATGTAAATTTCTCCACTGTGAGACTAATAAAGGCATATCCAATCCAATCCAATCCAAAATACCAAAAACACGCAGGATGATATTTTTAGTCAAATGCAAAACACCAATAAAACGAGTTAGTGTCCCAAAACTACTTCAAAATGACCCCGGAATTTGCGAGTTTCAGAAGTTTCCGCCCCCTTGTTCGTGACGTCACGCCAAGACGTCTTCGCCTTGCTCTAGAATCAAAACAATGGCTTCAGATTCGGAGAAGATGCTTTCTTGTTACTCATCCAGTTATGAATATGATTCAAATAGTTCTGAAGAGGAAAGCATAAATGTTTGCAATCAATTAAAGAAGTACTTGCGTATCAATTCGAGCCATTGGAACTCCAATGTAGCGTCCCAGAAAATGCACAAGATGGCGCCCAAGATCCATTGGAAATGGGCTGATTTGTCTGCTGTGAATTTGTGTCAACTACAATCAAATAGTAGTATTGGTGCAAAACACAACGATTCACCATCGCGTTATTTATGTTTCTTTCTAATTTCGCCATCAACACGGATCAGACCGTATTTCAGATCAAACAAAGTATACCCAAAATGCATTGTGTGTCGTTTTCTCGGTCAGGGGCGTTCCAGACGTGACGTCATGTCAGGCATCGTCATTAACAATGTGGTGGATTAACCTCAACAGTGATATACAGGTTGTTTGGACGCACACACTTGCCGTACCTTGCATTTGTCATCTACTGCGCATGTGTGTAAATGTTCCCAATCTTCCCATGTCGGCTGATGCAACAAGTCACGGTCAATACAGTTTACCAAGGATAGCGCTGTGTCTGCTCATCACATAAAATGCCACAAACTCAAAAATAAGACTTCCTGAATATTCAGCGCGAGTCTTAAAACGTAAAATATAGTTATATGCCGTGGAATCTTTGTAAAATACGCTCAGTAGAAGTCATTTGAAGTGATTTTACAAATTATGGACACAACTTGTCCAGAGACGTCGGTTGTCCTTTAAGCAGCTCTTATTATTTATCATTTTATTTATGGTTGTATTGTTCTGGTGTTTATTGTTCTTTTAATTGTAAAGTGTCCTTGGGTGATTTGAAAGGCACTTGTAAATTTAATGCATTATTATTAACTCATTCACTGCCATTCACAAATTTCTTCTGAAATTGAAAATATGACCTCAAGTGCCATTTCCGAATTTCTTCGCGTTTTGATTTCTTGTCGTGCCTAATAAAGCGCTGGCCATGGCCTCTAGTAATGTTTTTTTCCTTCCACAAGGGGGCAGCATTTCCCCTTTTCCATGTTAGCGCTTTCTTCCAGCTTCAGCTGTTGTTAAAGCGCTATACTGTATAAACAAATATGTATGTATTGCATTGTATTTTGGACAGCCTCCTTTCAAGCTCAAATAACTCCAGACCAATAAAATTTAGGAATTAACTCTTTTTTTCTGATGAAAAAGAGTGTCTAAGGTTTCCTTTGCAGAACTGAATGTTTATGTAGTCCTAAAACTTAAAATTCTGTGGGTCCTGGAATCGAGTGACAATGACAAAAACCCTGGCACTGGAGTGGACACATTTTTGCACATTGTCTGGCAGTGAATAATTTAATATATTTGAGACAAAGACTATAGGAGTATATACACACACTTTCTTTTTTTTTTACTGAAAAAAAAAATATGCGATGCACTGAACCCACGATAAGTGAACCGCAAAATAGTAGGGGATCACTGTACTTTCAAAACAAACTTTATTGCTGCACCACACGACAAAAACAAGATGGGCCAACATAACAACATGACAAGCAGCAACTGTAGAGAAAAACGCTAAATAAATCACAAGGCACCAGTGTTCTTCTCATAAATTAGTGCAAAAAGTAGCAGCACTGTCAAATGTCTCCTGGTTATTGCACATCACAGCTTGCTGGTGTGAAGGGGCGGCAAGGATTTCAAATACATAAATTAGATCCTACTGAACATGAATATTTTACACAGGATTATGTGACAAAATAAAAGGCTCAGGGCATTCTAAATTTAAGCGCAATGTGAATTCCACATCTCTCACATTCAACTTGAGGTCCATATTCTCATCCAAACTTTGTCCTTACCAGCAAGACAAATAGGTCTGTACTAGTCTATTTTTTCTTTCAAATATGCAATATATATACTATTGCATTCAACCATAAATGTCATCTATGTCTGGGTTCATATCAAAATATAGGGACCATTCTTTCTCATCATATAAAATATATTTGATATATTTGCTAGGAACATGCAACCACAATGAAAACAACCTCCATGGGTAAAGGTAAGTCAAGTCAATTTAAAAAAAATCTTCATGACCGCATGTGTTAAGAGTGTCTATTGATTTCAGGCAATCAGATTCTCAGGTTTAGTTGGAGAACTACCAGCAGCCACGGTAGAACAAAGCAATCGATCACGGGGCTCACACCCAGCTGATGGTGAAGTTCTTATTTAGGTTCAGGCCGAGATCAGCTACCGATAAAACCTGCGAGGACAGAAAGAGACAGTGAAGTAACGATTAATAAGGGCCAGTTAAAAAAAAAAATGAACCATGTTGTGTTGATGACCAAAGCTTGACTGACAAATTTCAGGATATAATCTCAGCCTGCCAATCTATGTTTAGGTGTACTTGTACCATAAGCAGTGCCCCCGCCCCTCCACCCAATAACAATGCAGTAATAACAATAATAACAACAAGAATAATACTATTTCTACTACTACAAATAATAATAATAATAATAATAATAATAATAATAATAATAATAATAATTATTATTATTATTATTATTATTATTATTATTATACTACCAACAACAATACTAATAATAAATGTACTACTACTAATAATAATAATGCTAATACTAATAATACTAATAACAATACCAACAACAACAATGCTAAGAACAATAATACTAATACTATTACTAATACTATTACTAATACTATTACTAATATTAATACAAATACTATTACTAATATTAATACTAATACTACTAGTAAAAATACAAATAAAAATAAAAATACAAATACAAATAACAATAAAAATACAAATAAAAAGTAATTGTAGTAATAGTAAAAATAGTAGTAATAGTAATAATAGTTGGATTAAGTTCATCCTGTCTACCTGATATCTAATTTAAAACAGATTCAGATTCAGACGAAGGCGAAAGTAGACGCCGAAACATGTCAGGTATTTGAACACCGACAATACACTGTCTGTAAGATAAGAATCTGTTTTAAAATAGTAATAATAATAATACAGTAAAGTCTCGTTATATCGATATTCAAGGGAGTCCGAAAAAATATCGATATAACCGGGACTATCGATATATCCGACCCTGTTTGCATGTAATTTTCTCCGTGCGTGCATAGAAATAGTATCGATATAACCGGGACTTTCGATATATCCGATATCGATATAACGAGACTTTACTGTAGTAGTAATACTAGTAATAGTAATATTAGTAATAGTAATACTAGTAATAGTGATAGTAGTGATAGTGGTGTTCGTCCTCTTTGGCAAGAGATGACCATCTTCACTGGAATGAGGGGTGGAGAAGATGACTTGCGCGTGAGTTTGATTAAAGTGAAGGAGAGTTGTGCAATGTCGTCTGCCTCGCTCTCTCGTCCCAGCCCATCTGAATTCAGTGGCAAGACAGAGTCAAGACGACTGGGGATGGGTCGGGATGCAGTGGATG
The DNA here is from genome assembly GCF_051943395.1 of Hippocampus bargibanti. Classification (NCBI taxonomy): domain Eukaryota; kingdom Metazoa; phylum Chordata; class Actinopteri; order Syngnathiformes; family Syngnathidae; genus Hippocampus; species Hippocampus bargibanti. Next base: position 10,128,103 of record NC_142743.1, on the reverse strand, counting down.
ACTACAGTGTTCTACGTGTCTCACTGTGCCCTGCTTGCGCTCCACAACGCTTTGCTGGGCCCACCTTCATGCCCTTTGAACCAGTCTAGTGGTTTCCTCCACGCAATCTGCTGGGTCCAGGCTTTACATGCGTAGGTAGACAAGCCCTACAATAACCTACTGTCTATGTGGCATGCTCACTTAGACAGGGAGACTTGTGGTAGCTGGGACACCTAACCCCATCACTGCCTTAGTACTGACAGTACTGATAGTAGTAATAGTAATAGTAATAGTAATAGTAATAGTAATAGTAATAGTAATAGTAATAGTAATAGTAATAGTAATAGTAATAGTAATAATGCATCTCTCATGTCCCACCTGGTTGCTCCTGTAGGTGAAGGTGACATTTCTCAAGTTGACCAGAACCTTGCTCGGCTTTTGCTTCACACCGTAGAAAGACACCGTCTCCACTGTGATGTACGACGCCTCCAAGTGGTTGTGCAGCACGTTCGAGCTCATCGTTTGCTACGGGCGCAATGGTAGAAACGAGTTAGCATTTTTCATCCTGTACACCAGGGGTGGGCAAACTTTTTGACTCGCGGGCCACAATGGGTTCTAAGATTTGACAGAGGTGCCGAGGCCAGGAGCATTTGGAGGGAGTGTTTGGACCGGATATACTATAGCAATAAAATGTAGTGTGTGCAAACCTCATAGCACGGTAAGAACACTACAACCCAATTTATTAACTCTCTTTCAAATGTGAAAAATATCCCTGATCAGTCAATAAATTTGTCTCAAGGAATATGCAAGATATGTCATTTACATACTATTTCGCAGATACTGGGAGGAAGAAATGTAAATAGATTAAAATAACATACGCACTGTGATTTAGCAAGATTGCGTCTGTTTTTGATAAGTTTCAATCAAAGGTGCAAAGTTAAAGAAATCAAGATTTATTGAAAAATAGAATCACTTTCAACATTCAAAACATATTACACAACGAAATACTCAAGCTCAATTATATCTACTTGTGTTAAACTCCGCAAAATCATGGATGGATTGTCCTGACCGCGCGCTCTACAAACTCGCCACGGACGCCCTCGCTCGCCTTCACGCACAAACAGTACAAGTGTATCGTTGCTAAACACACAGACATAAGCTACCTGCAGTTGAAATTTGCATACTCGGCACTGCAGCCAATCAGAAGCCTGCTTCTTTCTTCCGGACTTTCCCAAGCGTTATAAGGTCGTGCATTTGCAAATCATTTTCCAAAGTAGATGCACAGAACTTCAGCCCCAGAAGAAAGATTCAAAAGAAGCTAACAAAATTTGTGACGCTACAAAACGTACATTTACATTAAACCGTGACTGTAAAGTGTACTTGAGAGGTATGAAAGGCGCTTAGTGGCTTGTAGCAGGGAACGCAAACATTGCATTGTGCACAATGACGACAAATAATAACTGGAGCAAAATCTACACCCATGGATATTTACCGTAAATTAAGGAAGGTGGCATTTGTGGTAAGTACAGCCTTGTTATAAAATATCAACTTTATATTTTGCGACAATCTTTTTTTTTGTGATTGCTCGTTTTATTGCGTTTCAAGTTGTGAAAAATGGGGCAGGCAGCTTTTCAGTGTTGTCTGCCCTCTTGTCCGCTATCTTTTGTTATGACTTTCAGACACTGTTTTTACTATAATTTGGACAAGTTCGGCGGGCAGGATTAAAAAGCCTAACGGACCGTATGTGGCCCGCGCGCCGTAGTTTGCCTATGTCTGCTGTACACGGACGGATATGAGCCAAAGTAGCGATTGTTGCCATACGTTGTCCCACAGTCGCTTTTGAATGTGTACATGTGAATGTTGTGACAAGTGAACCGGTTTTTCTAGTTGTGGCTTGAATTGGAATAAGCAAATGTGCGGTTACCTCAGCTGCACTGAAGACGATGTAGTCGTACTGGCCGGTCTCAAAGGTATCGAGGCTTTCGCCGTCATCCCAAAACAAATCGCCACAGGCGGTGCCGTTCTTTGACAAGGCGGTGATGAGATGAAGAGGCTGCCCGCTGCTCACCCACAAAGTCAGGTTGGGGGTCTGTCAATAAGAATATGTAAACATTTTTGAAAACTTCTATTGGGTTGAAACGGTTTTGGGTTGAACATTTTTTTTCCCATTGAACTTGGGATAGTTTGCACTATTTACTACTTGTGACATTTTTTTACAGTTAGCAATAAAAACAATTTTACAAGTGTTTTGGTCACGCTAACACTAGCTAGCTAATTTTCAAAACCATTTTTTTTGCCAAGCTCCTCCTCTTCAACGTAAAATTCCCTCAAAATGTCCCCAACTCATTCGCTGCCATTCTCGAATTTATTCGGGAATTGAAAATATGATGTGGAGCGCCTTTCCTGAATTTATTCGGGTTTAGGTTTTTCTTGCGGTGGGGTGCCGATAAAGCGCTGGTAAGACCTCCGGCAATGTTTTTCCCTCCCACAAGGGGCAACATTTGCCTTTTGTACAGCCACCGGGATTTAAAGCGCAGACACCTCCAGACCCATATAACCTAGCAATGAACTCTTTTTTTTCTGATGAAAGAAGAGAGGCGAAGGTTTCTTACGCTGCATTGAATATTTATGTAGTCCTAAAACTCAATATTTTGTGGCTATGGCAATTTGAGTGAAAATGGCAAAAACCCGGGCACTGGAGTGGACATATTTTTGCGCATCGTCTGGCAGTGAATGAGTTAATATTCATTTGGACAAAGGCAGATGATTATGTCTAGTTTTCGAACAACCATCCAAACCATTCCAGCAGCTCATGTATTTTGTTTTTCTACTTTCATTCCTTTCATAACTTTGCTGCTGTGAAATGTAAATTTCTCCACTGCGAGACTAATAAAGGCAAATCCAATCCAAAAGTTTGATGAGGCTGACACTACAATCAAAATGTATTCTTGACTTCGCTTTCACGACAGCTGTAGTAGCAGCAACTATGGCTAAGCTATAAGAATAATTGCCTAATTTGTTTCCCAAGCCTTAATTAAAATGTATTCCTTCATTTGTCTTCATTCTGCATGCATTTCGGATGACATAATTTTGATTGAAATTGAGGAGCGCCGCAATGTCAATAAACATTCGCAAAAACACACAAGTGAACCTGTTGACTCTTCGAAATGAAAGTGCTTTTTTTAAAGTTTGGGCTAATAATGTGAACGAAGGACTTTAGCAACGTTACACACTTAAACCATCTCATCCATCTGATGTCTAAACCAAAACGTTGCTCTTCAGCACAGGTTTTCACACCACTGGCCTAAGCTACACTCCAAAACTTGACCATCGGGGTACTGTGACAAAATCACCAATATCTTTGACATCTACAACTTCAGTGATTACCTGCGTCGGAACGATAGATCCTTCCCTCAAGTGCAAGTTGATCTTATCGAGAGGAGCGGAGAGTCGTACCTCTTCCCCGGTACTGTTTAGGGAGTCACCCTGGGATGAAGGGACACCAGCAGATATGTTGAGAAATCCACGACAGGGAAGACAACCTGCCAGGCGGGTGATATCCGGTGTCTTAACTCACCGTGTAGAAGTCATACCAGAGACCCTCTGGGAAGTAACCCTCCACAAAATCCACACCGGGATCTAAAACTGGAGTTATCAGTAGGCTCCTCCCCCAGAGGAACTGCTTATCGATACTGTACGTTTTTGTGTCCTTCGGGAATCTGTTGAGAGGGCGATAAATACATAAATAAAATAAATACATGATCAAACATGCGATGCCGATGCGTATGTGGAACTATCGCGGCTTGGAATTGAAGCAATTTTACGTGGGACAGATAGGAGATGTGACAGACTATCTTTTCGTCAAAGGATGCCACAACTTTATGTTTGCTTTCAAAACTTAGCTTGTAGCAGACGTGCACATTCCACCATGACATATCTGATCCACTGGTGAAAAGGAGGCTTTCATCCTCTTCTCAGTCATCTCGAACTGCCTCATGTAATAAAGTGTTTGTCTAGTACTCAAACATCATAGAGTACATGGGGAAAGGCGGTAAGATAGCACAACTGTCCATGTTTTTATGTTCCTGTTGTGTTAATTATTTTGCTTTTTGTTGACTATTATGTGAAGCGCTTTGTTATTGCTGCAGCGGTTGTGAAAGAGCTATATAAATTAGGATGTATTGTAGACACTCAAATAAATAATCAAACAAATAATCAAATAAATACATACATAAATAATATGGCTGGAAAAATAACATCATTCTTTGGCACACTGTCATAATTTCAATCAATAAATCTTATTTTGAAAGTGGCACACTTAGTACCCGCCTCCCATACTGTTTTTCATTATTATTTTTTTATATTTACCACAATGAAGTGCAGCGCAAAAAATTGGGAATGCCTTCAACTTTCATTATATGATGAATCAATCACCATTTTCATTCTTTATGTTTCTTTTCCTTGCAGAGAAAATAACGGAAGCACATTTCATTTCGCTCTTGTACTTACTCGAAGAGGAGCGGCCGTGCGACAGTGTGCCCCTTTGCGTGTGCGTGATGGAAAAGAGTGTAGAGGAGCGGGAAGAGAGAATAACGAAGCAGCAGAGCTCGCTGCATGGCGGCGCGGGCCAACGGGCTGAACGCCGTCGGGTCTTGTGGCTAGGAACAGGAAGATACATTTGAATTTTGAGGAGCAAAAAAATTCTCACGTCAGAGCAACAAGAGTAGCAAATACATCACAAGTGATATCACGTAGCTTGGTTGTTTGTATTCTGAGGGTTCAAACCTTCATATCGATGGCGTTGTGGTTGCGAGTAAAAGGATAGAAAGCCCCCAACTGGGTCCAGCGGACGCACAGCTCCTCTTGCGGTTGCTCGCTGAAGCCACAGACGTCAGATCCCACCAACGGGATGCCAAGGAGGTTAAAATTTAGGATGCCTGAAAGGGGAGAAAAAAAAGATGCGTAACAGGGGGAGGGGGATAGATGAAAAGGTTTGACGAAGTTTCATGAGACAAAAAAAAAAAAATCACAGAAAAACAGCATTATGTCTGAGATAAGGACTATTAACAAAATGTGTGGAAGCGCGGGCTTATCATTTTTCTTACTGACCTGCGATGGAGGAGTAAAGGTCATGCCATTGACTCCTGTTGTCTCCAAGCCAGTGGCCAGTGTATTTGCCCTGACTTGGGAAGGTGGAGCGAGCGATCACAAAAGGTCTCTTAGCCAAGATCCTTCTCAGAGCGCTGGAGAAGTGACAAGATGACCCATCAAATAAAAAATACAGTAAAGTCTCGTTATATCGATAGTACTGCTTATTATGATACTATTTCTATGAACGCAAGGAGAAAATTTACATGCCGCAGGATCGGATATATCGATAGTGCGGTTATATCGATATTTTTTCCGACTCCCGAGAATATCGATATAATGAGACTTTACGGTAATACAAAAAAAAAAAGAAAATCAGAAAACAGATTTTGACGAATTTAAGGACCTTGCAGATGCCTCGCCTTCCATGAGTCCGTACAGGCTATGAATGTTGTAGTGTATCGACTGTTTCTGCTGTGATGATGCGCAAATCGTTTTGGCGCGCAGGAGGCCTCCTAGTACACCTAAAAATGAATCACACGTGTGGTACGTGTGAGTTATACAAAATGGATTTTACCAAATGGATACCGTTATGGTGTTTTTGCATGTCGAATCCATTTCACCCACTTGGAGTGTATGGAGGATCATCCAGATTGTTTGACGGGCAGCCATTAGTTGAACCATCAACGAAATTTGACGGCTCATTCATGTCCTAAACGAAAGATCAGGGGATGTTGGGATATATCAATTTTGAAGAAACGATTCCAAATATCCCAAAATGACGATACTTACAATCCATAATCCATCGAATGGCACCTGATCGTGGAATTTCTTAAGATTCTCATACCACCATTCGTGAGTGACGTTATCAGAGAAATCGGGAAATGCAGTCAGGCCTGGCCACACCTGGGAACAAGAGAACAATGTTTTAAAATTCCTTTATGGGGCAGAAGATGTACCCCATGCTTGGCTACGCCACCCCACTCTGAGGTCTGACCAGCGCTTTATCAACCCACCCCGCAAGAAAAAGCATATTTTCACTTCCCAAATAAATTCGCGAATGGCAGTGAATGAGATAAGGACATTTTGAGGGAGTTTTACATGGAAGAGGAGCTTGGTTTAAAAAATGTTTTGAAAATTAGCTAGGTAGCGTTAGCGTGACCAAAACACAAATTGTTCTCACTTCTCACCTTCCCAATGAGCGTTTTTCCTTCGGTGTCTTTGATGAAAACGCCTCTCTTGAGTCCTTCGTCGTACGGCCAGTAGGATCCCGCAGGCTGGACGCTACTGATCGCAGCATCCTGCGGTCAAAGACCATCAGACTCGACCACAAAATGAAACCGGTGATGACACGAGGTCGGCCTTGCTTACAATGACCATCACGTAGCGTTGGTTGTGAGCGTGCAGGTCCTTCACCATATCAGGCAGCGTGGCAAAGTTTGTCGGGTCAAAAGTAAAGTCCAGAATTCGATCCATGTAGTCAATGTCATTCCACTGAACATCCTGGAAACCGAACAGGTCAAATATTTGTGAAAGACTTCGTGCTTTGTGGTTTAACCGGACAGTTTGCTAATTCTGTAATACCTGAGGTATCCCATTACTCCTCATGCGCCGGACCACATCCCAGGTGGAGTTGCTGGAGTTGAAACCCCAGCGGCACAGGTGGTAACCCAAAGCCCAGTAGATGGGCATCGCTGGACGACCTAAAGTATGGGTGTAGAAATTGAGGTACAATGTACTGGTAAACGGTTCAAATTTTAGCATTGAGGAGACTTCTGAAAAAGCAATAAAGAAAAAAAAAACTCATGCCAGGCACCACGATGCCCCAAAACACAACATCAAGTAACTAAAAGGGTTTTAAAAAATAATATATAGCTATTTATACTTACTGAATGTATATAGGTAGATCACTATCTGTCGAGCGGGCGAGCTAGATGCTCGCTATCTAGCTAGCTAGCGAGCTCGCTGTCTAGCTCTCTAGCTAGCTGTCTCGTTATCAAGTGAGCTCGAGAGCTCTCTCGCTATCAAGCGAGCTTGATAGCTCGCTATCTGTCTAGCTAGCTCGATAGCTAACTCGCTATCTGTCTAGCTAACTCAATAGCTAAGTCGCGATCTGTCTAGCTAGCTCGATAGCTAACTCGCAATCTGTCTAGCTAACTCACTATCTGTTCAGCCCGCCCGCTATCTGTCCAGCTCGCTCGCTATTTGTCCGGCTCGCTCGCTATTTGTCCGGCTCGCTCGCTATCTGTCCGGCTCGCCCGCTATCTGTCCGGCTCGCCCGCTATCTGCCCGGCTCGCCAGCTATCTGTCTGGCTCGCCCGCTCTACATCTAACTCGCCCGCTCTATCTATCTAGATAGCGTGCTATCTAGATAGTGCGTTAGCTAGATAGCGAGCTAGCTAGAGAGTGGACCTCACTTGTGGTAATTACGCGAGCACACTTACCTATTACGTCCAGATATTGTTCGATCACAGATCCAGGATTGGGGCCAAGAAAGATGTAAAAGTCGAGGATCCCACCAATTGTACGCCAGGTGAGAGCTGGCGGAGGTTGCAGGACAACATCTGATCGAGTAGAATCAGGACGTTAACAGCAGTTTTTTTTTTTTAAATGGCTGAGGTATCACCACACGTTACATTTTTACACTGATTTAGTCTGTAAACGGGACACCACACAATTTCCAATAACTTGAGAGTTTCAATCATCAAATGGCGTGTATGTTGTTGCTATATCTAATTTTATAAAATTAATTAAAATAATAAAAACAACAAATCCTCAAAATCAGCCACAAGTTGCGTGGTTTCCCCATCATGCACTTCCTTCATTTAACAATGTTTTAGAAACATACGGACCCATCGCATTGCTGTTCAAAAGGAAGAAGCCATGTGCATTGCTCTCCTTCTCCATTGCGAGGTAAAAAGGATGAACTCCGTACAGGTTACTTTTTTCCTGAGCGGGAAGGAAACAGACATTGTAAAACGGCACCCAGGTCAAAACGCTTTGGCGAAAGACATTTGTGGAGAACGAGAAGGTCACATCACCACTGGAGGCGCATCCCTGGCCCATAAGGTGAGCGTGTTCCACTGAACGTCATGCAAGAAACCGCTGCGGTGCTCCCCCAGGCCGTAGATGAATTCGGTGGGCAGGGAGGTGGAGAACTGCAGGAACTGATCAGCGTAAAGGAGAGGGGCAACGGTGGTGTTCAGGCTGAAAGCAAACAATTGGATACATTACGTCATAAAGATGAACCTTCATAATTGAATGGAAGATTTTGGACTGTATAGTATTTATTTATTTATTTATGCGTAACTTACAGGACGGTTCCTGTAGAGAGTCTCCTCACAACAAGACCAAACGGTTCCTTGGAGAGCTCCACGCTGTAGTCGGGACTTTCTGCCTTCTTGCTGGCGTTGGGAACAGATATGGGAACCTCGTAGCGTGAATTTGAAGGGTCTGTGATCTAGTTGGGGTACAAACGCAATGATGAACTCATTCACTGCGAAATGTGTCCACTTCAGTGCCAGTGTTTTTTTTCATTTTCACTCAAATTGCAGAACTCCCAAAATATTGAGTTTTAGGACTACAGAAATATTCAATGCAGCGTTAGAAACATTTGACTCTCTTCTTTCATGAGAAAAAAAAGTTAATTCCTAAATTATAAGGGTCTGGAGTTATATGACCTTGAAATGGGGGTGGCTGTACAAAATACAATACTATACATATTGATTTATAATAATAATAATAATAAGTTTAATTTTTAAGTGCCTTTCATAACTCTCAAGGTCCCTTTACAGTCACAGGATAAGTTTTTCTGTGGGTGAGCAGCGGCAGCCACATGGATACCTGCTGTTCACTCAACCCGGAATAACTCAAATAGATAGAAAGTTAGCCCGCTAGTTAATAGATAACTAATAGATAGCTTGCTAGTATATAGCGCTTTAACAGCTGAAGCTGTAACAAAGAGCTAATATGGACAAAAAGCAAATGCAAATGATCAACACAACCCGCAAGAAAAAAAAAGACTGTAAAAAACACGACTGTAAAAAAAAAAAAACGTCACAAGTAGTAAATAGTGCAGATTATACAGAGTTGAAGGGGGGAAAATGTTCAAGAAAAAACAAAACCCGAATAAATTTGGGAATGCCAGTGAATGAGTTAATATTCAACATCATTTGTTTTTAATGACCTGACTTTATGCCATGATGAAAAAGCACGGTAGCAGGGTTCCTCCCTCAAAAAATAAGACATCATGACAGTACTCGGGACAATTTGAAGCGTTCAATCAGCCTGCCGTGTATGTTTTTGGAATGTGGGAGAAAACTGGGAGTACCCGGAGAAAAACCCACTCGGCACAGGGACAACATGCAAACTCCACATCCGAAATCCAAAGCTGGAATCGAACACACAACATATACACTGTGGTGCAAGCGGTTCACTTACCCTGACCCGCAACCTTGTGTCCGTCTCGTAGCGGACATCCAACTCCAGAGTAAGAATATCCGCAGGGTAGTAACCCTTCACATCTTTGACAAGTGTCGCCTTCTGCCCCAAGCTTGTGTCACTCACTGACTTGACGAAGTAGGATGGGAAATCCGGGGTATAAAAACACCAGGGGACACCATTAGGTTGAGTGGTGGAGATGAAGCAACAGTTCCTGGCTTCGCACATCTCTCTGGTCACCACCACGCCTCTTTCCGGGAAACAGTCAAAGCGCCACGGCTCCGGGATGGAAGCGCAAGCTTCGCGGAAGGCCTCGCTAACGTTGGTTTTTGAAGTGGCCTGAGCCGGCGGCGGGTGTCTATGAAGCAGCAGACTTGAAGGGCGATGAAGCCAGAACATGGTCCCCAGCAGCCAGCCTCCACAGAGGAGAAGCAGTAGACAGCCGATCACCAGGAGCCCCGTCGTGGCCGAGCACGGAGCACGACGGCGAAGCAGGGAGGCTCCTTCTGTGTGCGACGCCTTCAGACAAAAGACGACATCAGACTCGATGACATGTGTCACACGAGCTTACCCGAACATAAATTGGGATAAGGCTTGAATTAAGCAGTCTTGCATTGCTTATTTTCAGAATAAGAATCAGAATCAGAAAGCCTTTCATAGTAGCACAATGGGCACATTTTCAATCTACAGCAGCATAATTGAAAGAGGTTGGAGGGGTCAAAAGGTCAAACAAAGTATTCTATACATCAGGGGTGTCAAAGTCATTTTTTGCCGCGGGCCACATTGTAGTTATGGTTTCCTCTCGAGGGTCGTTATGAATTTGGGGAACCCATTAGAATGTCTAAATCCCTTCAAATATTACATATAGAGCACACAGCAAATTAATGAATAACTCGTTTTCAAATCTGAAGTCAAGAATAATGACTTTTATTGTGGTTGACATCCAAAAATATGAAATCTTGGCTCTGATTTTAGCAATCATCATGGAATTTAACAAGTTTGATTTGCTTTCGCGGGCCGAAAAAAAAGGTTTTGTGGCGGGCCGGATTTCGCCCGCGGGCCTTGACTTTGACACCTGTGCTACACGTAATAAAAATGTTAGAAGACTGAAACGAACAACTGCACGAAATGTTTTTGATCGAGAATCGGCAGCATAGAAGTTATCATATTTAAAAGTTTCAATGTTAGTTGGCTGCCGAACACAAGGCCAACAGTGGAAGCACAGAAAACCTGGGGTCAATCTGAGGTAAACAGACACAGCCTGTTAAACTGTCATCTACATGTAGGAGATCTGGCCTTGGACATAATTTAGGACTTGGTAAACTCCTTCACAGGAAGAGCTCATTAGCCAGGTTACAAAGCTATCAGTTCATGGAAAGGACAACCTATTAAAATGTCTGCATTCTGTTGTCTATAGTTGTTTGTGCTCGGGACGTCCCTGGATGTGGTATTCAAATCAAGAAGACTATGTTTTACTCATGTATCACTTAAATTTGCAGATACTCTCAATACATAGCTTGGCAAAGGGCTGCAGAAGTTGGGCGTCGGTCACGAATGGCTGTGTCCCATGCCGGCAGTAAAAGACAATCTTCCCGTGTTCGAGTCTTTGTTGACAGTGTCCGACCGAACATCTCTGACAGTTACATAAAAAGAACTGTACAGTTCATAAAGAGTGAGTTTTCCAGGCTGAATGATAACATTCATATATTTTGCATCCTATTAATACAGAGTCGCAAAACTGACACTCCAATGCTAATATACCCATTAGATTAGATTAGATGAGTATTTGTCTCACAATGGAGAAATTTACATTTCACAGTAGCAAAAAAAAAAAATACTCACGCGGCACCATCTTGAAGTCAAAAACAAACAAAAAAAACACACAAAGCAGCAACAGAAGAGCCATTAAGACCTTGCCAAAAAAGCTTCACACAGAAATCTAAATTTTTGTTGTTTTTTTTAGGCTTGATCTGTCGAATAAATGTTTTCTCCCCAATCGTCAATCTGTTGTTGTAGAACAAAATCCAAAGTCTCGCTTCACTGCACATAAAAAAATATATCAATATGTCAAAGACCAACGGTAAGTAGAGCCGCAGCCGGTGGATGATTCATGTAAACACGATCCATTTGCAGTTTCTGCATCATAAATAATTCATTGCAGCTTCCGGTGTGTGTGATTTAGCATAGAGACAACAAAAAAAAGTTTCGCAACCACTCTGACTAAGTAAGGTGCCGTAACATTAATCAGTTGGTTTTTATTAAGTCACCTGGGAACTGTTCTAACAAATGGGGGGAAAAATCCAGGATTCATGAAAAGAATTGCCTACAGGAAATTTTCTGTTTTCCTCTTCAGGGCTTCGGGAGGGGGGATAGAAAGTGAGTTTTCAACACACTTGATAACGTATCAACTCACTGGATTTTCGTCCTCTTCGACAAGGCGATTGACTTCTGATAGGTGGACATCCTCAGGGTTCAACAGTTTATACGACACCATGACGGCACCGCGTGGGACTCTAAGATAGCCAAAAGGACAAAGTGCAATGATTTTTAAATGACGTGTCTTTTTTGCAAGTACAGTTGTTAGAAAACCAAAATACCCATAGGAAAACCACAACTTGCAAACCCCACACAGGAACGCCATAGCCAGAATCAAACTGAACCGACCAATGTTTGGCCTGAATCAGATTACGGTATTCTAGGAAAATGCTATGCTCTACATGTGCAATGTCAATGTTTTTATTTCATACAGCTAACGATAACTAATTTCTTCTTTTTTTTTTCATATAATGTGCACATTACCATTCGAGCAGTTGGGCAAATGACCCCACGTCTTACATTCAATTAAAAGTTTGATGACACAGTCAATCTGTTTGCCCCTCGCTTTAGTGTACCAAGTGTCACCATTTATGCAGTTTACCACAAAACAGGCATAACTTGCTGCTTGCTTCAACGAAATAACGATAACGGAACATTACGTGATCATACACCGCTGGTAGAACGTGACCATTTTGATTCAAAGAACACAATGCTCTTACCTTCGTTTATTCCACATTGAATATCACAGCAATGCGAATTTAGACTGAAAGTAGTTTGGAAGTTTCTCAAAAATGTGACACACGTGGCGATGTCGTAGTTCTGAAACATTTCGCACTTTTTTATTACGCTTCCAAGTGCTATTCGCTCGCTAGCTCATTCGCTAGCTCAGGAGCAGTTTTGCCCAAGCGCAGTGAACTATTAAAAATTGTCAACAAATGTCGTTGACTTAAGCTGCTCTTACCTTAATATAAATGAGAAAAAAAGTTAAGGCATGGACACCAGTTGATCCACGTTTGAGAATGCCTGAGCAGAAAGCCAAAAATATGTTTGCACAACGCCGACGCAGTGTGCGTTTGTTTATTCTCGTGACGCATTTACAAGACTCGAAAACGCGATACATTCCGCTCTTGAAACCTCCCATTTCTAACAGATTCGCACTCATAAAACTTAAAATATTTCTCGTTCATTTCATCATATCAATGATCATAAAAATACTTTTCAGAGTGCAAATTCTGTATATTTGAAAATAGTATGACTTTATGAACGTCAAATGACTTTTTTATTCACCTCTCTTTGACTATTGTGTTGCGTTCAGGAGCCACTACAGCGTTTGTGAAAAGTTCACATGTTTACGAATGAGAAAATCAAAGATTTTCGAAATTACAGAGTACCGATTGCAAAAAAAAGAACTGTAATTGTATTTTTTCTGTTTATAATTGAAAAAATTTCCCCGAAAGGATTTGATGTTTTATGCATGATTTATTTTTGTCATTTATTTACAAGAGCCTTTACGAAGCTGTTTTCATACAATGGAGGAAATACATTTAAGGAAATATAAACAACTCAACGCATATTTTTGTAATAGTTTGGCATTAACTATTTTTATAGTTTTCTCATAATTGGGTAACTCAAATTGAAACGGCCACTAAATATTTCCTGAAAAGAATGCAAAAATAAAAAGGTTCTTCTACACTTCAAAATGTTAATTTAGCGGTAAATCAAATTAGACGGACCCATATTTCAAAAATACAATAGGAAAATGAGTACATGTCATATTTGATGTAAAGTTAGGCTGGAAAGGTGAGTCTCAAGATTGTATGTAAATATTACAAGGGAAATCAGTAACAGATGCGTGGCCTTCAAAAAGCAGCGCGGAAATTTTAACTTTGGGAACTACTAAAAGCTCAAGATTAATTGGTATGGGGGGATATGGGGCGAAAATGTCATTTCAAGAATATTGAAATAAAAAAGAGAAGTGTTCTTATGGGGGTGGCAGCATTCCACATTGATTCCGGTGTCAATGTTCTATTGTGTACATGTCTCTGTCCAAATTCCAGGTATCTGTGATATAAAAAAGAACACCATTATAGACAATACTAATAATACATTTAATTTATAAGCGCCTTTCAAAACTCTCAAGGGCACTTTAAAGTCACCGGATACATTTTTTTTCCCTGTGGGTGAGCAGCGGCAGCTACACGCGCCCGCAAGCGTTCACTCAACCCGAAACAACCCATTCGATAGAAAGCTCGCTAGCTCGATAGACGAAACGATTTCTGACTTCATCCTGTACAACACTGAAGGAATGCTCGAAGCTATGCCATAAACAACATAGAGTTATAAAATTAGATCACATATTTTTCTATTTGTATTTTTTAATGCTATACTTGGGTGGATATTTGAATGGTAAAACACTGGAACACAAAGTGACTTTTTTTCATTTTATTTTTCAGGTTTGGTGTAGCCTTCCCGATACAACAAGACAAGTTATGCCGCCGGGGAAAATCTTCCAGCAAATTGTCACCTTTCTCCTCTTTCTAGAGTATAATTTCTAGATTTAAAACTCTTCGTCAGTCTTCTGCCAGCAGGGTGAACCAACTCAACCGCATTTGTATTGACAATACAAAAACAAAACAAAAAACAAGAACAGAAAAACATTGTACACAAACGCAAAATGTATTTTTGTGGTATAAACAAGATAAATATGATCATGTTGCTTTTTCACAATGGCCCTTTTTGTTTTTTTTTACTGCCATCTGAAAGACTGCAGTCTCACTCACCGGTCCCCAAATTTAAGTAGTTGACATTGCGACAAGCAAACACACGCAAGTCAGTGACATCACACATCTTATAAAGAGTTAAAACTACCATAAATAACATTCTAAAAAGAAAAACAGATGAATGAAATATTTGGATATGGGGGTACGTCACACATGTACACAAAATATCAGAGAACGACGAGTGTCTAGTAAAAGTGATGCTTGTTAAATCTTGAGTGTGTGTCCTACTTAACTCATTCACTGCCAGATGTGCAAAAATGTGTCCACTCCAGTGCCAGGGTTTTTGCCATTTTCACTCAAATTGAAGGACCGACAGAATATTGAGTTGTACGACTACATAATCATTCGATGCAGTCTTAGAAATCTTAGATGCCCTTCTTTCATCAGAAAAAAAGTTAATTCCTAAGTTATATGGGCCTGGAGTTTGAAGTGGGGGCGGCTGTATAAAAGGCAAATGCTGCCCCCTCATGGGAGGGAAAAATATTGCCAGAGGTCTGACCAGAGCTTGATCCAAAGCAAGAAAAAAACAAAACGCGAACAAATTCAAGACGTTATGCTTTTCAATTCCTGAATAAATTCGGGAATGGCAGTGAATGAGTAAATTTAAACTCTTAAGACCGTCCGCAACTGGTGAATTGACTGACTATCTATAATAAACATTTTAGCATACGAGTCACAGATGGAAATAATGTTGGAAAAATGTTATGGTAGCAAAAAAACATTAATAATTGATTAATTGAAACAATTGATTAATGCATTAAAAACAGTGGAACCTGTCCAGACAAGGCATGACTATACAGTACTTCAAATTGAACACAAGATAATGTGTGTGCTTTCATGGATGACGACAGAAATAAGAAATTTATTGGTGAGAGTTTGAAATTTCAAGGACTTGAACAATTTAAAATGGAATGTGGTTTTTGAAAGACAATTCTAAAAAAAATATTCGTTGTTGAGTCATAGTTACACCTCAAAATATTGTAGTTTCGCTGTAATTTGAAGATGTCTTTGGACCAATCTTTCTGTTGGCAATATCACAGAAAGGTTTTCCTGACAAAGGTAAGCACCCCAAATTTTGTGACACACACAAAAAAAAGAAGAAAAAGGATTATTTTTCTAGAAACCATCATCCAATTTTCTTCACATTTTGGTGGTTATTTTTTGTTGAAGTTACTCCTTTAAAAAGTGTTGTTTTTTGCCCCTCCACAAAAAAAGCATGTATTTTTTTAACTCATTCATTGCCATTTACAAATTTATTCAGGACAGAGCGCCATTCCCAAATTTGTTCGTTTTTTTTTTTCTTGTTTGGGTGCAAATAAAGCGCTGGCCATGGCCTCTGGCAATGTTTTTTACTTTCCACAAGGGGGCAGCATTTGCCTTTTTTTCCATGTTGGCGCTTTGTCCTAGCTTCAGCTGCTTTTAAAGAGCTAGATAAACAAACATGTATGTATTGCATTGTATTTTGGACAGCTGTCCTCATTTCAAGCTCATGTAACTCCAGATTCATATAATTTAGGAATTAACTCTTTTTTTCTGATGGAAAAAAGACAGTGTAAGGTTTCTTACGCTGTATTGAATGATTATGTGGTTCTAAAATTCAATATTCTGTGGGTCATGGTAATTGAGTGTCAATGACAAAAACCCTGGCACTGGAGTGGACACATTTTCACACGTCTGGCAATGAATAACTTAAACATGGTTTTGAGTGAACGCTGGCGCGTGTGGCTGCCGCTGCCCACCCACAGAAAAATATCCTGTGACTGGAAAGTGTGCTTGAGAGTTTTGAAAGGCGCTTATAAATGAAATGTATTATTATTATGATTATTATTATTATTATTATTATTAGTATCAATATCATGGATGTTTGCCTTTCACAATGAGTGTCTCGGTGTGGTTTATAGAAATAAATCCTCTTCATTTTTAACAGTCCTGCACACATCGACCCGGGAGTTATTGTCCGATAAGTCTTCATCCCCGACGCTGAAGCCGGACTCCTCCTCCACCCGCAGCAACTCGTGCTTGCGCTTGTGGAGCCGGAGACTTTGCGAGCGGCTAAATCCCCGACCGCACATTTCGCAGCTGTACGGCCTCTCACCCGTGTGCAGCCTCAAGTGGTTCTTGAGGCTGGAGGAGCGCGTGAAGGTCTTGTCGCACTCGGGGCAGTTGAGCTTGTCCCCGAAATGGGTTTTCTCGTGCTCCCGCAAGCGTCCCGACTGGTTGAAGCTGCGGGAGCACATGGAGCAGTGGTAGGGTTTCTCCCCCGTGTGCGTCAGCCGATGGCGGTTCATGGCGCCCGAGTGAGCGAAGCATTTACCGCACTCGGGGCACGCGAAGGGCTTCTCGCCGGTGTGGACCTTCTGGTGGCCCTTGAGTTGACCCTTTTGGGTGAACTGCTTCCCGCACAGGGAGCACTGGTAGGGTTTCTCGCCCGAGTGGATGCGCATGTGGATTTGCAGCGCCGACATCTTGTGGCAGTCCCGGCCACACAAGCCGCAGCAATACAAGCTGGCGATCTTGTTCTTACGCTGATCCTTCACCGGGGAGGTCGGAGAGATGATTTTGTCGGCGCCCGACGCATCCTGACCGTCCGTTGGAGGTGCTGTGGGAAGATTGCAGTTTAAACAAAGAACGGATGTAACTTTTTTGGACGATTCTGCCTCTATGACAGCGATTGGAAAAGTTTATGAAATCTGGGCTACCATGTTTTCCACACTAAAAGATTCAGTGGCGCATCTTCAATGAATTGTCTATTTTGGATTTTTTTCATACATTGAAAGCACCACATTATAAGACGCAATATACAATTCATCCACTAGAGGGGGCAAATCTCAAAGTAAATGGCAATAGAACATTGGTGTCAAACTCATTTTTTGCCGGGTGCCACACTAGTTTTGGTTAGTTACATCGTGGTGTCGTTATGAATTTGGAGAAGCCATTCGAATGTTTAATCCACTGCACATATTACATCTAGAGCGCATAAATTTAGTTGAAATATTTAATGAATAACTAGTTTTCAAATTTCACGTAAAAAAATAATGAGTTATTGTGGTTTACATGGAAATTTTGGTTGGGACTTTAGCAAGGATCATGGCATTTCACAAGTTTGATTTGCTTTCACGGGCCGAATAAAATGATGTAGCGGGCCAGATTTGGCCCCTGTGCTTTGACATTGACACTGGTGCAATTATGATCAGAGCTCAGTAAAACGTTTTGTTTTTTAAAGCGACACAGTTCACTTCACCAAAAGTAAGTTTGGGACCACAGTATTACCATAATGCTCATAGATAAGGCACATCAGATATTAAGGTGTGTTGTGAGCTTTTAAGAAAATGGAAGGCTTTGAGGTGCGCCTTTTAACTCACTCACTGCCACATGTGCAAAAATGTGTCCACTCGAGTGCCAGGGTTTTTGTCATTGTCACTCCAATTACAGGACCCACAGAATATTCACTACATAAACATTCAATGCAGCATAAGAAACCTGAGACTATCTTCTTTCATCAGAAAAAAAGACTTAATTCCCAAATTATATTGGTCTGGAGTTATATGAGTTTGAAATGAGGGCGGCCACAATGCAACATCAGGATCAGAATCAGAATCAGAATACCTTTATTCGTCCCGCAATGGGGAAATTTGCAACATATTGGTTTATATGGCGCTTGAACAACAGCTGAGGCTGGAACAAAGCGCTAACATGGAAAAAAAGGAAATGCTGCCTTGTAGAAAAGAAAAAAACATTGCCAAAGGCCATGGCCAGCGCTTTATCAGCACACAAATAAGAAAAACCTAACCCCCCCCCAAAAAAAAAAATCGGGAATGGCGCTCTACGTCAAATTTTCAATTCCCGAATAAATTTGTGAATGGCAGTAAATGAGTTAATATGGAAAGTACTGTATGTTGACGTAGGGGTAGTGGAGACCGAGGACCAGAGTTTGTACACCTGTTGTGCAAAGCGCCTCGCGAAAATTTCATTTATCAAACACAAAATAATTTATATACGGCTCAATTTCCTTTTTCAAGACCCGACAATAACTTGGAAAACAAATGAAGCTTTGCAGAAATGTGCTTACTGTTAATAACATCACCGCCGTCTTTTATTTCGCCCTTCACAGGAGGTGAATTTTTGTCCTCGGCAAGGCGTTCCGCAGTCAACGCTTCATCTGGTCAACAAAGGGAAAATGTAACAAAACAATTCAAATCATCCATAAATTATCTGGAAATGTCACATGCTATGTCCATGTACCGAACAAAGGTTCCTCCTCTTCCTCCTCTTTCACAACGACGCTCACGTGCGGACTGGAAAGTCCCCTCTGCGGCATATTTGAGTTATTTTCAGCCTTGGTCGCTTGCTCGCAGTTGACGTCCTCCGAGGAGGAGTAAGAAGCGGAAGAGCAGGAAGACGAGAAGGAGGAGGAGGCCTGAATGTTGGGTGCAGCTTGGATGTCAGACACCTAAAAAAAAAAAAAAAAGAATCAACAAATAATGATAATAATACATTTCATTTACAAGCACCTTTCAAAACTCTCAAGGTCACTTTACAGTCACAGAATAGGTTTGTCTGTGGGTGAGCAGCGGCAGCCACACGCGCCAGCGTTCACTCAACCCGGAAAAAATCAAATACATAGAAAGCTAGCTAGCTAGCTAATAGCTAGCTAGATAGATAGCCAGCTAGATAGCTAACAAAGATAGTTATTAGGCGCAGGTGAGATGCATCTGGGCTACTGTTTTTATGGCTAAGTATAATTCATTTCATATCAAACAGTTCCAATTAATTATCCAGGAATGCATCTGGGAAATTACAAAAAAGAGGGCCAGTTGGCCGCCTTGTGTCTAAAAAGGGGGCCAAATTCTAAAATTGATGGGCCCGATTGAGCTACATTGCCCAAGTATACAAAACTGATTGAAATAAATTTCCATCTTTTGCCTTCAAGGGGTCGCCACAGCAAGTCAGTGTCCTCCATCTTGAGAGGTTTGAGCCGCATGTTTGTTTTGGCCAAGCTTTTAAGTCGGATGCCCTTCCTGACACAACCCTCTGTATTTATCCGGGCTTGGGACCGGCACAAGAAGACTTATGTCCCTTTGTGGCTACAGAACAAGCAACTCACTCAGTAAAAGGCTCCCAAACACAAAATGGTCATGGGCACAGCAACATTCAAAAAAAGCAAAAACTATACTCACCATTTGATGACTGATTGAAATAAACTAAGATACATTAATTGGAGCATAATATTTCCAAATTGCAAATGAAAAAAAACAGTATTTTGACCTAAATCTATTTTTCCTAATACAGTAAAGTCTCGTTATATCGATATTCTCGGGAGTCGGAAAAAATATCGATATAACCGGACTATCGATATATCCGATCCTGCGGCATGTAAATTTTATCCTTGCTTTCATAGAAATAGTATCGTAATAAGCAGTACTATCGATATAACCGGACTTTACTGTATATCAACAATTTTAAATCAAGTCAAAGATTTTTTTCCGACATAAAATTTTCAATATTCTTTAATTACTACACAATCAATCCTGTGCTATTTTGCGGTATTACAGATAAGACAAAGAGAACAGACTTATCACAATATTTCTTTCTAGTGTCTACTTCAAGAAATTTCTTTGCTATGAAGATTTCCAATGTGCGGCAACAGCTTTGAAATCACTCCCATTTGCCACTAAATGCTCATTTCACGGTAAGATCAGAGCATTGTCATCAAATGGTGAGTATAGTATTGCTTTTTTGAATGTTGCTGTGCCCATGACCATTTTGTGTTTACTGAGCATCTTCATCTTCATGAAGTTGATAGTGTTGCTTGTTCTGTAGCCACAAGGGGACATAAGCCAGCGTCTTATTGTGCCGGTCCCAAGCCTTGATAAATACAAAGGGTTGTCTGTGTAAGCTCTCAGTCGTACAGGAGTGGTCCGTCGATTGAAAGGTTTCTTCAGCCGTCATCTGTACTTCTTTGAAGGTGTCGGACGTTTCGCTTCTTAGAAATAAAGTCTTTATTTAGACTTTAGTTTGCTGACGAAGTTTCTTGCATTAGAAGCGAAACGTCCGACACCTGCAAAGAAGTACAGATGACGGCTGAAGAAACCTTTTCATCGATACAAAGTGTTAGGAAGGGCATCCAACGTAAAAGCTTGGCCAAAACAACCATGCAAATCAAACCTCTGAAGATTGAGAACACTGATTCGCTGTGGCGATCCCTTGAAGAGAAAAGCCGAAAGGAAAAGAAGAAGTTTGCTGCAACTTATTGTCACTACCCTCCGCAGACTTATGTGATTGTTTATTAAAAAACAAGAATATATTTGTTTACTGCCTGTTTTTAATGTCTTTTAGAGTTTGAAACATGTTCTAACGCTCCATATTGCAAACATCTGCCTTGTTTGATGTAAATGACATGTATCATTATTGAAATTAAATGTATTATTATCATATTAAGGTTATTATTATATTATGTGTGCGTTACTTCCGGGTTGAGTGAACGCCGGCGTGTGAGGCTGCCGCTGCTCACCCGCATAAAAACCTATCCTGTGACTGTAAAGTGTCCTTGAGAGTTTTGAAAGGTGCTTATAAATCGAATGTATTATTATCATTATTATTAAATATTTCAATGCACCATGGGTAAATGAATATTTGATGATCTCTTTTGGTAGTTTCCGGCAGATCACGGAAAAGCCCAAACAAAACCGAAACAAATGCAATGTCTTGTTTCCATTTATAATTGTATTTTATTAATTTATTGTATTGTATTTATTATTGTATCTATGCTTGTCTGTGACTGTAAAGTGTCCTTGAGAGCTTTGAAAGGTGCTTGAAATAAAATGTATTATTATTACTATTATTATTATGGCTCAATATCGGTATGGCAAGATGGCAGACGACCAAAGTTAAAACCTCTGAAGGAAAACTAACAGTTTTCAATTGCTGTTTAACTAAATTTGTTTCTTTCGCTATTTTAACAGAAGTATGTCATATGTGGCGCAGAACATGTGACAATATGCGCTAATTGTCATAGACAAGTGGAGTGGAGTTACAAAGTTGCACCAGTGGCTGTCAAAATACGTCAATGGCGCGGCCCAGATGCATCCCTGATGCTGTTTAAAAAAACAACAACCGGGAAAAAAAACAATTCTGCTACTGACTTCAGCCTTCCGGTCCGACGAGAACCGCGCTGCAGTTTCAACTTCAAGCGGTCCAATTTTCATCTGTGCGCAGGACTTTCGGTGATTCCTCAGCGTCCCCGCCAACGAAAAGTGTCTCCCGCAGTCGCCGCACGTGTACGGCTTCTCCCCCGTGTGGATCCGAGTGTGCCTCCGTAGCTCCCCGGGCGCCACGAACGACTTGTCGCACTGCGTGCAGCTGTAAGGCTTCTCGCCTCGGTGCGTGCGCATGTGCGTCGTCAGCGTCCACTGTTGCGCGAAAGTTTTGCCGCAGTCCAAGCAGTGGTAGGGCGTGATCCCGGTGTGCAGGCGCTCGTGGCGCACCAGCGTGCCCGACAAGGCGAACCTTTTTTCGCAGAAGGAGCACTGATAGGGCCGCTCGCCCGTGTGAGTCCGCTGGTGATCCCGCAACTCGGCGGCCGAATTGCAGCTCTTGTCGCAGTCCGAGCACGGAAACTTCTTTCTGGTGAAGCCGGCAACCACCTCAGAGTGCATGGCGTCCAGGTGCGTCTTGAGATGCCAGTGGCGAGAGAAGCTCTTCAGACAGATGGAGCAGTGGTACGGCCTCTCGCCCGTGTGAGTCCTCCGATGGAGTCGCAGCTCGCCCTGACTGGCGAAGCGTTTCTCGCAGAAAGTGCACGGGTAGGGCTTTTCTCCCGTGTGGACCCTCTCGTGGATCATGAGCAGTCCCTTTTCCGGGAATCTCTTGTTGCACATTGAGCACGGGAAAGGCCTCTCACCCGAGTGTGTGCGCAGGTGGCGCTGAAGTTTGGAGGCGTAAGGGAAGTCTTTGCCGCACACGGAGCAGGTATGAAACGAGGCCGACTTTTCATTCTCGCTTTGATTGAACGTTGTGGAGGAAGGTGGTTCTGTGGCTCCGCTGCCCAGGGTTGCAGTCTCTCCTGTGTGGAAAGAAAGAAGAAAGACCTGTCACTGGGGAAAACCACCTGCTAAGAGCTTTTGACTGATCATGAGTTATGGCGAATTCTCAAGAATCTATTTTAGTGACTCACATAACCCACTTGCCAACAACAGAATGAAAATGATTCAACAAGTGTTGGTGTTATTGGCTTACGGAGATCAGACAAATCCACTTCTTCACCGTCAGAGTTGATCAAGCAACCAATATCTTGCTCCCGTTGCTCCTCTTCGGTCATCATGATCACAGATGGTCCAAAGCAGTCAGGACTCTCTGAGCCCATCTCTATCACAAATACAATGTCAAGGATTATTGTTTTTTTTATGCCAATTCAGTCAAATGTCTTTTCTGTGCCGTTTTAAACATGAGATCGTCTGATTGGCACTTGTATTCATTTGATCATGGATAGTGTTAAAAAAAATCACGATATGCATGCTTACAGTTTTTGGGACTATGTTTCCTTATAGTTCTAAAGTAAATTCCTCTTTTTCTCAAATATTTCTTTCACAACTGATAGAGGACACTTCTTTGCCAATAAAACTCACAGCAAATATGTCATAACAAAATGCTGATGAGATTAAAGGCATGATAGTGTGTGCATGGTATACATCCAGACTAAAATATGAGATAATGTCAAATCATGGATTTTAGCTGATGACAAATGGAATTCTTCTTTTTTTCCTTTCGCCTTTTCCCTTCAAAGGGTCACCACAGCGAATTATTGTCCTCCATCTTCAGAGGTTTGATTCGCATGTTGGTTTTGGCCAAGCTTTTACGTTGGATGCCCTTCCTGACACAACCCTCTGCATTTATCCTTGCTTGGGACCGGCACAATAAGACACTGGTTTGTGTCCCCTTGTGGCTACAGAACAAGCAACTCTATGAACTTAATAAAGATGAAGATGCTCAGGAAAAGGCTCCCAAACACCAAATGGTCATCGGCAAAGCATCATTCAAACAAACCAAAACTACATAACAAATGGAATTAAATTTGTATTTTTGGCGTCCATATTTTTGTGCAACATATTTGGGAACAGGCATCCTTGAAGGCCCATTGCCCAACCAACCGGTGCCTCCGAGCTGTAAGTCATCCATTATGAAGCTCAAGGACACATCAACAGAGAGGATGCTTTGTTCGGAAAAGAGTGTGAATGTTGCAACGTCTTCAAGCGAAACGAATATCAAGTTTCAAGGGGTGGAATTAAAACGATAAATAAGTTAATAAGATGTGGCGTTTGGTTAGTTCGCATTGACTTCTTTTACGCCAAATGGATGCTTTTCCGGTGCCACTGCACTCATTTGCTCAGCTAGCTTAGCGCCGTTTGACTACTGGTATTATTTGGCCAATATTCGCGTCGACTTCAAATAAGTTTGGAATCACGGAGTGGTGACAGTTTGTGAAAAACAGATCCTTTCGATTACAAACATATAAAATATCATCTTAGTGATTATTAGCTAGTTATGGCACCTCTTGTTCACTTCGTAAATTAGCAATTAGCGCTATACGATTAGCCATACCGGAGGAAGTATCTGATCGATAAAATGTCCCACCCAGTTGCAAACATAATTAAAATGCCTCGAGTGAAGATAAGCAGCAATGAAAAAAATCATTACATTTGTCTTCTGTCTAACAAAGGACGTGGACACTAACCTGAGCGAAAATGTCTTCCCCCAGGTTACAAAAAAAGTCGTCCCCCGCAAAAAGGTTTCGTTGAAAGTGCCATGCATTCTTTTTTTTCACTTTTGCTCGCATTTCACCACTACCGTTGACATAATTGTAACACGCCCAATCGGGTACTTATTATATTGACATTATTCAACTTAATCAAAACTGCCGTTTAAATCTTTCCTGCCCGAGTCTCTTAGCCAAAGATGCAACACCGCGATAACTTCCGGTTAATTTTTTCCCCATAGCACAATAAAGCTCGGCCAAGTCCCCAATTCATTGAATTGCGTGTCAGATATAGTACATTGATTCTCCGTAACCCTTTTTTAAAATTGAGGTGAAGCAATTTTATGTCAATTTTGTGTTGTTGGCTTGTAATTGTAATTTTCGTCAGGACGTCTGCCGTAGCTTTACAGAACTAATGCACTCATTTTGAATACACGTGATTACCTAGTGGAAATTCACCTATTCCAATACGACTGCATTATAGGGTAGCGCTGCTGTATTACGGTTCATTAATCGTGACCCTGTTAAATTGCAGAATTGTGGTGAAACGTGTTTTTATAATTGTTTTTTTTAATAACAGCCAAGTCCAAGGTGCATCACGGCACGCCGTGATGTCTACTTGAAAAAAAAAAAACAATAAATTAATTGAGTAGATCAGAGTGAACACTGGTTGATTGTTGTCATTTCTGGGTTGTTGCCTCCACGTGGAGGTGTTTTGACCCCCCTCCCCCGTGCCCTCCCACGAGGTGAGGAAGAAGAGGAAAAAGCTGACACGCTGGCGTTTAGGTGCATTTTGGAGAGCGCAGAACGGATTCTTGTCGACGTCATTGCCCTCTTTCACAGAATGATTTCGTCTTGAGTTCACGAGTGCAACACTTGCAAGCTACCGAGTGGACCTCGACGTCACTGGTCGGCGGCGGCTGGGTATATTCCAAGGTACGTTCTAAGCTTCGTGGCTAACCTTTCAAAATAATAAATAACAATCGTAATGATTTAAACTAGCAATCTTTTGGCTGCCGACTAACAATCTACTCAGTCAAGTTCTTGACAACATTGCTGACAGTGTCTTTTGTGGAAATAGCTCGCAAGCTAACTAGCCCAAAACTTTTAAATACGCAAGTCAAGTCCTTTCGAAGTATCACGTCGTTGTTTTCGTCAATAACAACACATGACGACCGTCACGGATATACTATTGTTTGGAGGGCGCTGTACAATTTTGCCTGAACGCAATTTTAAATGACGCTTTCTCTTGTTAATCTATAAAATGTTTATAGTAATATCGGATATTATCATAGCCGCTTATCCAATGCCTCTCAAATGTGACATTCAGCCTATGTCACCGATAAACATCAATATGATCACATTTGTTGTCCTTGTACGGCAGCATACTCCAAAATAGAATATTTACATGATTCAAAAATGAAACCAGGCTCTCGTAGAGCGTTCTTGAAAATTTGAATCGGCTGTGTCAAGAGGAACTACAGGTCTTCCTTGAGTTATGTTATCTTGTATTGTCAAACAGGAACTTATTTTTCCTATATGTGCAAATAACATTTCCAGGTGAATAACTGCAAAGCATTCCAACCACCCAAAACACGTATTTTTTTGCCAGAACGTGTTTTAATAAGAGGAAATACAGCACCACTGTATTGTAGCCATTCCAATATAGTTTGTATTAAAACAACAACAAATAAAGAAATAACATTGTTTAGTAAAGTGCATTCATATAGCCTTTTATATTTGGTGGGATTCCTTTCGTATTCTTGGTATATCCAGAGGAACCGATGGCGGTACTCTTCCCCCAAGCCATTAACTCTTTGAACTCTTTCAACAGTAGCCAAAATGGAACTGTATAGTGCCACTTAGCAGTTTTTTTTTTACGACGATACTAGTGCAGCTTATTCTACCGGAAACAAATTCCTTGTGTGTTCTACATACTTGGCAATAAAGATGATTCTGATTCTGAGTATCGAAATAAATTTTTTTGGCATGGTGAGGAGCCTGTTGCGTCACACGCGTGTATGATTTTGAAGTGCGCCTTCAACCCTTTCATGTCTTTCAATTCCTTGATCTCCTTGATGTGCGTCTCACCCTAACGCATAGCACACGCTTGAAAATTGTATAAAAGGAGCTGTCGCGGGACAGAGAGATTGGGCGAACCACGGGGCAGAATCATCTCAGACTCGTCTTTCTCTGGCGTGTGAAAATTGCCTGTGAGATGCCTCATTATTTTTATGTCGTCATTCCGATCGTTTGCCTGGATTTTTACCAATCACGAGGAACGGAAAACCATTCATGTTAACAGTGAGTACTATCACAAAGTTATTTTAAATAATACATTCTAGTCTTTTTATGTATAATTAGTTCCGTTTAGTACGATTCATGGTTTTTACGATAATTACATTTCAGAGCTATTGTACTTATTATCATTATTATTAGTAGTAGTAATAGTAATATCGCTATTATTATTATTATTAGTGTTAATTTAGCAGTTTTTAGCTTTCGTGTGCTTAAAGGACTTTGAAGTTCTGTTTGTGATGTAATATAGGGAAAGATCATTTAGATATACTGTGACTGGAAGATAAAGCATCTTAAAGGACTGGAGT
Source organism: Hippocampus bargibanti (assembly GCF_051943395.1). Lineage (NCBI taxonomy): Eukaryota > Metazoa > Chordata > Actinopteri > Syngnathiformes > Syngnathidae > Hippocampus > Hippocampus bargibanti. The sequence continues at coordinate 10,101,143 of NC_142743.1, read as the reverse complement.
TCTGTTTGTGGTGTAATGTAAGGAAAGAGATGCCCATTTCACAGTAAGATCAGAGCATTGTCATCAAATGGTGAGTATAGTTTTTGCTTTTTTGAATGTTGCTGTGCCGATTACCATTTTGTGTTTGGGAGCCTTTTACTGAGCGAGTTGCTTGTTCTGTAGCCACAAATGGACATAAGTCTTCTTGTGCCGGTCCCAAGCCCGGATAAATACAGAGGGTTGTGTCAGGAAGGGCATCCGACGTCAAAGCTTGGCCAAAACAAACATGCGGATCAAACCTCTAAAGATGGAGGACACTGATTTGCTGTGGCGACCCCTCGAAGGGAAAAGCCGAAAGGAAAAGAAGAAGAAGAAGAAGAAGGCTATCAGTATCTCATTGTTTAATACCATTACTTTCAGCGGTGACATCATTTCACTTCTATGTTTTTTAATTTGTGCCCCAGATGCAGGGACAGAATTTACCACCTTTTACCCTGGAAACATGTAAAGGAGACGCCTCACCCACTCAGTCTTCAGAGAACAACCAAATCTCAGAGCAAGACTTTTCCTGCCACTGCTGTTTCGAAGTCTTAGTGAACCCCACCACCTTGACGTGCGGCCATAACTATTGCCGTCACTGCCTGGCTTTGTGGTGGGAGTCCTCTGGCAGGAACGAGTGTCCCGAGTGCCGCCAGAGGTGGGAGGGCTTTCCCAAAGTCAACACACTGCTGAGGTAAGATTTTTCACAAGGAGACTACATCGGCCTCGCGTATGTCTGCGTTTCATTTGCACGTCCTTTCAAAGCTAACTTCTATGTCACTGTGTTTTTACAGATGTTTTAGGTTTTTGCCCATCACTGACAATGTCATTCTATTTTATAATTCTGTTTATTCTACTTTTTTCTCTTTGCCATCACTTTTAAGTTCATCCTTTGAATAGTTGCAGGTGTAATGCACATGTAACAAAACCAACTTTTCCAAGGCTTTTTTTTTCTGTCATAGACTGATTAAAAATTCTCGTTTACATTTCCTTCTGTGTTCACTCTGCCAGAGCTGCAACCGACAAGTTGTTCAGCGAGGTCGTACAGCAGAGGCGAGCAGAGATCCAAGATGACCCTAAAATCTTCAGAATTCTTCTCGCTTTTGAGAGGTGAGTAAAAAAACTTATCGTATGACTGGACAGTGACCTTCAGAGTTTTGAAAGTCCCTTATAAATGAAATGTATTATTATTATTATTAAGTCTCCTGACAATGTTGCTTTGGGAACCGACCGTGTTCGCCTTCCTGAATCAATGACATATTTCTGTTTAGGTATGGCAACAATCTGGACAAATCGAGAACCAAGCAGCACAAAGTAGCCGGTTTAGCTTTCTCTGCAGTTATTGGGGTGCTCTTGTGTGTGGTGGTATGTTAAAATTCTTTTTTAAAATTCATATTTCATAGTGTTAATTATGAAAATTCAGAGTCCTTGCTTTATGGTACTGATGTACCGTATTTTCTAGAATGTAAGGCCTTATATGTCAAGTATACTGCTTTATATCAGCCAACTAGACATTGAAAATAAGAAATGACATAATAATAATAATAATAATAATAATAATAGGCGGCTCGGTAGTCGAGTGGTTAGCACACAGTGCAGAGGTCGCCGGTTTGCGTCCCACCCCGGCCTCCCTGTGTGGAGCTTGCATGTTCTCCCCGGGCCCGTGTGGGTTTTCTCCGGGTCCTCCGGTTTCCTCCCACATCCCAAAAACATGCATGGCAGGCAGATTGAACACTCCAAATTGTCCCTAGGTGTGAGTGTGAGAGTGACTGTTATATGTCTTTGTGTGCCCTGCGATTGGCTGGCAACCAATTCAGGGTGTCCCCCCCTCGTGCCCGAAGACAGCTGAGATAGGCTCCAGCAACCCCCGCGACCCTAATGAGGAATAAGCGGTACGGAAAATGGATGGATAATAATAATAATAATAATAATAATACATTTCATTTATAATATTTAAAAACCTTTTCTGTTCATCAGGTGCACCGCATTATAAGGGGCACCTTCAATGAATGACATATTTTTAAATGTTTTCCATACATAAGGCGGACTAGATTATGCAGCGCATGGTCAACTTTTGAAAACATCTTTTCTCTTCAGTGCGCCTTATAGTGAAGAAAATACGGTAAATATTTTGGCGGAAAAGCTACATTGGTCATAGCAGTATTTTGACTTTTTCACATTTTACACTGGTACCATATATCACAAATCACGTGTTTTTATTTACTCCAAATTAGCAATGGCACAATTTACCGCCATGTCACACCCTTGTTGTTAGTCACAGTTTAACCGTTTAATCCATCCATTTTAACGATTTGCTCTATCCTCACAGGGAATGAGGAAAATTGACTTGTTGGACAAATACATTGAGTTGTGAGCATGGTCAAGGCACACATTAACCTTATATGTCAAGTATACTGCTTTATATCAGCCAACTAGACATTGAAAATAACCAAAGCTATTGAAAAACGCGTATCCGCAGACGTCGCTGCTGTTGTACCAATGGAGCAGCAACCGTGAAGCGGCGCAAGAGCAATTGCCTGTCAGTCAATCTGCGTTGCAAAGGACGCAGGAGGAAATTATCTTGTGGTTGGACACTTTGGAACATGAACTGTACAGCAAGTCCTTTCAGTCGGGGAGTCCTAGTGACAGGTACGGTGGCTAGAAAAAAAGTTGATTGTCTGTTCAAATGCCAAGTTTAGATGATATGAACAAGTGCGGGTGTGGAAAAAAAATATGAAATTAATAATTTAACTAATTCCCTGGCAGACGATGTGCAAAAATGTGTCCACTCCGGTACCAGGGTTTTTGTCATTGTCACTTGAATTCCAGGACCCACAGAATATTTAGTTTTAGGACTACATAAACATTCAATCCGGCGTAAGAAACCTTAGACTCTCTTCTTTCACCAGGAAAAAAGAGTTAATTCCTAAATTATATGGGTCTGGAGTGATTTGAGCTTGAAATGAGGGCAACTGTCCAAAATACAATGCAAGACATACATATTGGTTTATATAGCGCTTTAACAACAGCTGAAGCTGGAACAAAGCATTGACATGGAAAAAAAGGGAAATGCTTGTGGAATTCCCTTGTGGAAAGGAAAAAAAACATTGCAAGAGACCATTTTTGTGAATGGCAGTGAATGAGTTAAATGACCGTGAAGTGGCATGAAAGATTGCTATATGTAGCAGTAGTAGTTCCTTGTACACCCTGCGTACTAAAATCACATACTTTCAGGTTACTGAAGTTGCTGGAGGAGAAAGAATTGTTGAAGCCTCCAAACCACATTCAGAATCAAGCTTATCGACATGCCGCCCGAAGTGAACTGTACAGACTTCAAAGCATTGAGCTCACACCTCACAACCTGTGGGAATACAAGGCAAGCAATAATATCAATATCTTCTCACCCCAGAATTTGTTTTGGAATGTTTGGAATCATTGTTGAAGCAATTAACGTGTAGTCGCTGCTCCACGTGTTTGTTTCCGGCTTGCACTGCTGTTGCTGTAGATATTCACGAGGCAAAAAAAAATGCCAATACAGCAGACATCTTGGAAGGGGAAAGGGGGTCCATCAAGTAAAATTAATGTACATCCAGTAATCCCTCGTTTATCGGGGTTAATGCGGACCGGGACCACCAGCGATATACGAAAAACCACAATGCAGCAAACCCTACATGTACAGTGAGACCTCAGCTTACGAACACCTTACCTTACGTTACGAACTTTTCGGTTTACGAACGTCAAATTTATAAAAAAATAAACCTTGAAATACGCACTACTTTTCGCGATACACACCCTCCACGGCTGGCGGAGTGCTCTTCGGATCTGGCGGAGTGATCTTCAGATCTTCGGCGGAAGCACACGACCGAACAGCGCTCCAGCCGTCGCACCTTTCCACACCCCCTCTCTCTGAATTCACACGTGGATCGCCTCCGAGGAGCTTTTTGCAGATAATTTTACTCTTAGGAAATGAATGCAAGATGATCCCCTAATAATCACCGTCGAGAAGAAGGAGATCATTGAGAAACACAAATGAGGTGTGCATTTGTGGCGTCACATGTGCACACCGCGGCTGTCATGTGAATCTCAGCCTGACTCTCACGCTGTGTGTCACTTCCCTGAGAGTAACTTTCTACGACCATTCTACAAATAAAGAGCCCAGTACCGTCCCCATTGCTACCATCCTTCGCCTAAAAGCTTTACACAAAGGTGTTATTTAGTCGATGCTTTCATGTGACTAATGACACCGAAATTGTCACGTGCGAGTTGACAGCTGGGGCGGGGCCGCCGCTCGCGACCTCCGCCAGCCGAAGAAGACACTTCAATTTCATTTCATTTCAACGAGTCGCTGTCACCTCACCAGTGATATGATTACGACGCATCGCACCTCGCTGCGTCTTGTGCTGGCAAGTCCAACAGTTTGCTTTGTCGGAGGTAATTGTTAGCCGCGATCGCGTAAGTTTGGTGCTTTCTGGGATCGTGAATGTGCGTGTTGATCCCCTCATCACAGATACTGGGACATTTCAACGAGTCGCTGTCACCTTACTAGGGACATGATTATGATGCCTCGCTGTGTCTTGTGCTGGCAAGTTCAAGAATTTGCTTTGCCGAGGTGATTGTTAGCAGCGATGGCGTAAGTTTTGTGCTTTCCGGGATCGCGAATGTGCTGGACGGTTCGCCCCGCCCGCCTTTTTTGTCGCGTTTTATTCCGCATCCGTGGAATCATCGGACTCGCGCCTTTTGTTGGAATAAAATCTCTGTCATCACCTACGGGACTCGAAGTGGATGCAGATGACTCAGAGGAGCTTGTTGTTGACCATAATGAGGTCCTCAACACAGAGGATTTGATTTGCCTTCAAGAGGACAAGCAAAAGCAGGCCATCCACGAGTTGATGTGCAGGCTTTTATTGAACAGTTCCATCCAGAAAAGGCTATGAGAATCATCAACATGATGAATGATAAGGTGATTCCTCAGTTCCGTAAGATCTTACAAGTCAGAAAGCAACAGGTGTCAATTAAGAGCCATCAACGGCCATCACAAATATAAATAAAGTGACTTTATTATACCGTGCAGTGCATTTCTTCATTTACAATACAATAACACATTTATTATACATAGAATAAGGTATGTTGTGTGTAGTTTTAAACCTTGTTTAGTTGAAAATTATATTTTATGGAGACCTGGGAACGGATTATTCTCATTTTAATGGTTTCCTATGGGGAAAAAAAAATGGGATACACACCTTTTGCCTTACACACTGTCTGAGAACCAATTAAGTTCGTAAGCCAAGGTCTCACTGTATTGGTAAATTTACACATGTATGAGTACCAAAAATATCTATAAGGCCAAATTCGGTTTTGTGCATTTACAGAACAGTAATAATAATAATTAATAATAATAATACATTTGATTTCTAAGTGCCTTTCAAAACTCTCAAGGTCACTGTACAGTCACAGGATCAGTTTTTCTGCAGCCACATGCGCCAGCGTTCACTCAATCCGGAATAACTCAAATAGATAGAAAGTTAGCTAGCTAGCTAATAGATAACTAATAAATATCTATCTAGCTAGACAGCCAATAGATAGCGAGCTAGTTAGATAGCAAATAGATAGCTAGATAAATAGCTAGCTATTTCGACAGCTAATAGCTAGCTCGTTAGCCAGCTAATATATCGCAAATAGATATCAAATAGATAGCTAGCCAGGTACCCCGCTAGATAGCCAGCTAGATAGCTAGTTCGACAGCTAATGTAATGCCTCAAAATGGATGAATACATTAAAAAATAACAACCGTAAATCTAATGAATGCTGTATGCAGCTCTCTAAACCGCTGTTGTTTTACAGCACTGTACGATAGTGACTTTTGCTGACATTTGCGGCCTTTTTTAGGTTCGAAAAAAAATCTGCAATGCATGGGATTACTGTACTGTTCGTGTGTCTGGCCATGCAACTGACGTCATCTGTCCCATTCAGTCAACTCATTCTCCTTTTTTTCACTCACTTGTAAATTGAAACGTGTTCTTATAAAATCATAACTTGCACCTTTTGACCACTGTGTAATCAAACAATGCCTGGAAAAGGAAATACATTCAATTCATTTATTTATATATAAATAATTGATCAAGGTAAACATTGAAACAATCAGTTTAATCAATACAAATATCGTGATATTTAACCTAATACTGGCAAACGTGTTTTTTTTCTCTTGTCATCAGGCAGTCAATTCAAAGAAGTCCCTGTTCCTGCTGTATGCCATGAAGCACTCCCCACGCTTGACGCTCTTCTACTTGTACTTATTCGACTATTCGGAAAGCTTCTTGCCCTTTCTGCAAACCTGCTGCCCATCCATCGCGTTGTCCAGTCAACCGATGGAAAGTCTGCACTTAGATGCACAGGTCACATTTTCCCTAACTGGACTTTTTTTGTTGCCATTCATGATGAAATAACACGGTGGTGTTTTTGGTCCTTAGACGGAACCCAACTGGCAACAGTGGAGTGAGTTCATGGTCAAGTATTTGCTACTCCCATACCAGCTGATAGCAGAGTTTGCATGGGACTGGCTGTCCGTCCACTACTGGACTTCTCTCTTCGTCATCATCCACGCAATGCTATTATCCATGTTCGAATGCTGCTCGCTGTGGAGGCTCTGCACCACGGCGAGAATCAGGTGGGCCGCTGATAGAGAATAGAAGTTATCATATTTAAAAGTTTCAAGGTTAGTTGGCCGCCGAACCCAAGGCCCACAATGGAAGCACATAAAATCTGGGGTCAATCTGACGTAAAATGACACAGCCTGTAAAACTGTCATCTTCCTGTAGGAGATCTGGCCTTGGACTAATTTACGGCTTGGTAAACTCCTTCACAGAAAGTAGCCATTAGCCAGGTTACAAATCTATCGGTTCATAGAAAGGACACCCAATGAAAATGTCTATGTTCTGTTGTTTTATAGTTGTTGGTGCTTGGGACGTCCTGGGGCGTGGTATTCAAATCAAGAAGACTATCTTTTACAAATGAATCATTACATTTGCATATACAGTGAGACCTCAACTTACAAACACCTCAACTTACAAACTTTTCGTCTTACAAACGTCAAATTTATGAAAATTAAACCTTATAATAAGCACTATTTTCATAATACACACCCACCACGGCTGGCGGAGTGATCTTCGGCGGAAGCACACGACCGAACAGCACCAGAGGTTAAGTTACCAACAGTCCTTATGGAAGGTGACTCTCCTTCCATAAGCCATCAACGACCATCAAAAAGGTAAATAAAACTTTATTTTACAGCACAGTTTATTTCTTTAATTACAGTCCATATGTAATGCACCTCTCTTTCCAAACAGCAATTCCCTTTGACCTCGACCTCCAAAGCCATTCCATCAAGCCATAAATGACCATCACAAATGTAAATAAAGTGACTTTATGATACAAGGCAGTGTATTTCTTTCGTTACAATACAATAGCACATTTATTATACATAGAATAAGGTATGTTGTGTGTAGTTTTAAGGCTTATTTAGTTGAAAAGTATATTTTATGGATACCCGGGAACGGATTATTCCCATTTTAATGGTTCCTATGGGACATTTTTATTTGAGATACACACTTTTCGCCTTACACACTCTGTCTGGGAACCAATTAAGTTCGTAAGTTGAGGTCTCACTGTACTCTCAATAATAGCTTGGCAGAGAGCTGCAGAAGTTGGACGTCGGTCATGAATGGCTGCGTCCCCTGCCGTCAGTAAAAGACAATCTTCCTGTGTTCGAGCCTTTGTTCACAGTGTCTGACCAAATATCTCTGACAGCTGCTTACTAGTCTGTACCATGAATTACGAAACTGAAATATTTACTAACTAAAGTGAACCTCTGTGGGTCATATAGTTTGGACAGAGTATGTAGTCAAAATTGGATAATCATGTCTCATTGTTATTAGGACAATCCCGGATATGATGTGGAACTACGTGTGGACGATGGTCTCTCAGGGACTTGCTTTCAGCTTCGTTTGGTCTCTGCTGCCACAGCTGGTTTGCAACTGCCTTTTCTACTGGGCCCTCTACATCAGCCCCCTTATGAACATCGAGCTGTTGGTGCGGCAACTGAGGAACCGGGGAACGGCGGCGCAGTAATACAGACCGGAGTCTCCTCAGCGCAGCAATGTTTGTTGGATGATCTTTTTTTCGAACATGTTAATGCACATGCAACAGGTTCATTTTACTTGCTTGGAGTTGTACTTTATCCCGATCATCACTGTGCCAGACGATATTTGGTGAGAAGGACAGAGAATGATGATGGCAGCGCTCCATGTTGCCCTCACAGACTGGCATGTGGACATTAGTTTATGCTGATGGTTAAGCTCAATTTTGATTTGTTCTGGTCCAAGTTGGGCTTCTTCAAGCAGAACAAGTGTGCTTCCATATTTCCAATTTTTTTACATGTATGTATTTTTAATGACCTTTCTATACATAATTGCAATGTATCATATGGTTATTGAAATTTGTGGAGTTTCATTTTAACTCATCTCTACAACAGAACTACCAAGAGTACAATTTCAGGAAAAAAACAACTGCAGAATAATTTTGCTTTTACCACAAACAAAGGAAGCATTGCACATTTTCAAATAAACGAATAAGAATGTGTAGTCCTGTTTCACGAAAAGCAATTTTCTAAGACACTTCAATTGTGTGTTTATTTGCACTTAATGTTCAACACTAATGTATTTTTTAACTTGAATATTTTTTATGAGATTAAATAAATACTGTCGAGGATGTAAGATGCTGGAATTGTTTGCTGTTGTTTTACTTTTTTAGGGACCAGGGGCGGGGCTTATTCAGTGTGCACAGCGTCTCTTCATAAAAGAATCATAATAACTTTTTTTCCCTTAGTATCTCCTATGGATGCTGGTCTCGTCTCATCTAATTGACATCATCCAATTATACCTCTGAAGTGAGATTATGAATACATACATGATAAACAATGTTTTTCAATTTTTAATTGTTTCGACAATTATTTTAGAAGTCTGAAAATGTACACTGGTAAATAAAATATTGTTGAAAATAATGCAAACAGGCCTGAATATGTATGTGTGTGTGTGTGTGTGTGTGTGTATATATATATATATATATATATATATATATATATATATATATATATATATATATATATATATATATATATATATATATATATATATATATATATATATATATATATATATATACACAGTGAGACCTCAATTTACAAACACCTTATCTTACAAACTTTTCGTCTTACAAACGTCAAATTTCTGAAAATTAAACCTTATAATAAGCACTATTTTCACAATACACACCCATCACGGCTGGCGGAGTGATCTTCGGCGGAAGCACAAGACCGAACAGCACCAGAGGTTAAGTTAGGTTAACAGTCCTTATGGAAGGTGACTCTCCTTCCATAAGCCATCGACCATCAAAAAGGGAAATAAAACTTTATTTTACAGCAGAGTTTATTTCTTTAATTATAGTCCTCATGTAATGCGCCTCTCCTTCCAAACAGCAATTCCCTTTGACCTTCGACCTCCAACGCCATTCAATCAAGACATCAATGACCATCACAAATGTAAAGTGACTTTATCATACAATGCAGTGTATTTCTTTCATTACAATACAATAGCACATTTATTATACATAGAATAAGGTATATTGTGTGTAGTTTTAAGGCTTATTTAGTTGAAAAGTATATTTTATGGAAACCCGGGAACAGATTATACCCATTTTAATGGTTTCCTATGGGATTTTTTTTTTTTTTTGAGATACACCTCTTTTCGCCTTACACACTCTGTCTGGGAACCAATTAAGTTCGTAAGTTGAGGTCTCACTGTATGTGTGTGTGTGAATAATATTTTACACTTTTTTACATACACCTGTCACTTATAGATATCACATACCCAGAAAACGTTTAAATACATATTTCAATTCTTCGTTGAGCAATTGCCATCGATCTTCCAAATGGGTCAAACCGCTGACGTCACTACAACAAGGGACCGTCAATGAAGGGAACGTAAAAATCCATTACGCATATTTTACGGGGGCGCGTTATGAGTGGATATTTAGAACCCATGTTAAGATATCATACTTTCGAGACATTTTTAAATCATATAATACATGCATATAATGTAATACATGTTCATGTCACGGTCAGTGTGTTGTAAATTTCTCTAGGTATCTTCCTTGACGGTCCCTGACGTCATTGTTGCGGAAGTGAAAAGTCGACGTGTGGAAGAAAGGTTGGTCGAATCGAATTTGACTCGTTTATACTCCGTCTATGCTTATGTCCAATCCAACGTAGCTACTTCCCTACCCACCGGACCGACGTCGGGCAAATGGATGTACCGAGCCGCCGCCGGGGCGTGTTACATACAATGGCACCAGGAGGAGCCGCCGACGGGCTGTAATGCTGCGGCGTGCGCAGCTTGGTCTCCGGCAGGTGCTGAATCTGATGGCCCGGAGACCGGCTCTACTGTGCGGGGCCATCGTGCTCGGAGTTCTGCTCGTACTGGCGGTCAAGTTCAGATGCAGGTAAGCGCAGCGACGCTTTCGGACGAAAAGCGGCAGAGGAAATCCAATAACTTCTGTAAGACACGGTTCGCTCCTTCTGTGTATTAACTTTTCTTGATCCAATTACTCTCCTGCTTACCGGTGTTCAATCATTCTGTGACATTGCACTCGTATCCCAGAACACTCCAATCTCAAAACATCCTTCCCAAATGATTGGAAACAAATAGTAACGTGGATTTTAACAAACAAACAAGCTGCATTGTTGTGAGTTGCTTCTTGCTGAGGATAAGGAATATATGTATCATCTGCTTGTATAGCTACCGCTTATGGACAAATATAGGTTGTTTGAATCAGTTAATCAGTTGATCTCAACTTTATTACACCAAGTACCACATCAAAATGGGCCAACACAAACAGCCACTATTTGAGGAAATCTGCTTTTCTGCTGCCCTAATTATTTTTCAAAATTGACTTGCTTTTATCTCCAGCCGTGCAAGAAATGTGGTGGCAGCAGCTCGACCACCCCTGCGCTTCTTCTCCCCCGAATCCCCAGTGTTGGACCTCTACTTGGGTCAACTTGATCAGGTAACATCACAAATTGACTCACTGGTTACTGAAACTAACTTAGCGGTATGTTGGATTTCATTAATGTTATGCTTAAAGCAAAATTGCAATTGCACAAACCTTCCAGCTATTCATCTTGTTTAAGTGGTTTCCAAAATCTGACATATATTTGTTGGAAATAAGGAACCTTCTTAATGATATGGTACTTTGAATGGCAAGTATTTTTTGAAGTGACATTTGTATTCTGATGTATGTGACTTGGTTTCCCCCACGAGGTGGAGCGTCTCCGGAGTGTGGCCGAAGTGTCTTTTATCTTCTTCTACGCACCGTGGTGCGCTCACTCCATGGCCGCCAGGCAGGAAGTCCAGCTAGTGGCCAAGAAACTGTCCAAACAGGTACCAAGCAACAACAAAAAAATATTAATGCAATGCACTGTGCAGTCAAAACAAATTGACCAAGAGCGCCGCATACATTTCTAATACGAGTGGTCAATATCGAACCCACAGGTGCAGTTTGTGGCCATAAACTGCTGGTGGAATCAAGGCAAGTGCAGGAGGGTCAACCATTTCTACAAGTATCCCATCATCCACCTCTTTTACCGACGGTAAAGAAAGTGTTTGATAGTTATTCATGTTGCGTTTATTTACAGTAAAGTCTCGTTATATCGATATCGGATATATCGATAGTCCTGGTTATATCGATACTATTTCTATGCACGCACGGAGAAAATTACATGCAAACAGGGTCGGATATATCGATAGTCCCGGTTATATCGATATTTTTTCGGACTCCCTTGAATATCGATATAACGAGACTTTACTGTATTTATTTACTTAAAAGCTTGGTCAAAACAAACATGCGGATCAAACCTCTAAAGATGGAGGACACTGATTTGCTGTGGCGACCCCTTGACGGGAAAAGCCCAAAGGAAAAGAAGATTTATTTATTTAGATATTTATTTTCGCCCATTTAATTATTTATTTTTGCCTATTTAATTATTTATTTAGTTATTTATTTATGTATTTGCGGATCAAACCTCTAAAGATGGAGGACACCGATTTGCTGTGGCGACCCCTTGAAGGGAAAAGCTGAAAGGAAAAGAAGAAGAATTTATTTTTTTTATTTGTCCATTTATTTAGTTATTTTTATGTAGGTATGTGTGTGTGTGTGTGTGTGTATTTAGTTGTCCATTTAATTAATTATTTATTTAATTGTTTATGTATTTGTCAATTTATTGTATTTATTCATTTATGTATTTTTACTTATTTATTTATTTATCCATTAATTTAGTTAGTTATCTCCTTTTTATTTGTCCATTTATCTATTTATTTCTGTATTTATTTATGTGTCTATTTATGTATTTATTTTTATTTACTGTCGTTATTCATGTATTTGTTTATTTATCTATTTTTGTATTTATTTGTTTGTTTAATTGTTTTTTATATATTTAAACAAACATTTCGACACAGTTCAAAATGCACTTCCAAAGAAATGGCAAAATGCGCGTCTGTGTCTGCTTCGTGTCACTATTACAGGCTCTTGTAATCTTGAGTTACTTTCAAAATCAAATCACGAGTGAAGTAAACAGGTTATTTTTTTCACACAAATAATCAAATAGGCGACACATGCATTTGTCCAGTTTTTGTCTGACAACTGACAAACTCATCTTGCTCTGTCAGATTCGGGCCTATCGAGTACAAGGGTCCATTTGTGGCGGGCTATGTGGAAAGTTTTATTCTCCGAGTGATGACGCCGCTCACGTATCTCCCGTCGAGAGACGCACTGCTGGAATTTCTTTCCTGTCATGAGGTACTGAGGACATCGTTACGCACATGTGCAATATTTTTTAGTCTTATTTTATTGAATTGATTTTTTTTCATTCCGTGTGTTTGGATCTGAACTATCGCTGTGCTTTCCAGCCCCGAGTGGTGGGCTTCTTCCAATTTCACTCTTCGCCTCAGCCGCCCGGCTACACCACATTTCTTGCCTCCGCTCTGCAGGCCCTAAAAAGAGGTAAAGAGATCACCTCGGTTCGGTGTTCGGTTTTTCGCTTCCCGCCAGAATATTCAGCCACGTTGTCGCCGACAGATTTTCGTGGCGTGATCCGGTTCGGGGTGGTCACCAACCTCCGGGTGGCACAGGCTATTTCATTGAAAGAGGATGAAAGTATTTATCTCCATAGAAGATTTAACTCTTCTTTGGTGAGTAAAGAAACACTCGGCACAACGTTCGGTGGACTGACATCGGCGCAAGCGATGGAAATGAACCTGTCTTGTCTGGAAATAACATCGTTGTCAGGTTTTCCCTCGATGGGAACGCAACTTCACATCCCGTGCTGTATGTAGCTGGGTCTTTGAACACCACGAGAGCGTCCTGCAGTGGCTTCAGCCGCCGGGGACAAAGTCTTGGATGCTGGAACATGAACTGACCAAAGGGGCGGCGCTATTGCTTTTCCTGCCGCACGATCCCCTCGTCTCCGAGCCAGACAGCCTCTTGCGGCAGGTAAACACGCAAGCACCCAAGACTCAACCTGCACATGTTACGCTGTCGTGAATTTTTTGGTATTATTCTGCCCTTTCACTCTTCCTCGGAAAAGCTCATTTTCACCTCCCTCCATGTGGAGTACAATATTATCGTGCTATTCCCCCTCCCACAAACATTATTATTATTATTAATTGTTTTATTTTTTATTGTTATTTTTATGTTTGTTGTTATTGATTGTATTACTGTTTCTTATTTCTTATTGTTAATATTATTATTGTTATTTTTTCTTTTTTTATTATGTGTGTTGTTATTATTTATCTTATTTTTATGATTTGTTATTTTCATTATTATTGTTATTCTTTGTATTTTTTATTGTTTTTTTTTTATTACAGTAATACATCGGTTTACGAACGCTTTAGCTAATGAACTTTTCGCCTTACGAACATTAAATTCGCGAGAATATAATCTTGGCATACAAACTAGTTTTCGGGAAACACACGGCACGCCGCAATGGCTAGCGGACTAGTTTTCGGCGGAAGAACACCAAACCACACGGCCGAACAGTGCCACCGTGGCTGCCAGACTACTTTTTCACACACCCTTTCTCTGAGTGCATACATGGCATACGTGGTTTGTTATCAAGGATACATTTGCTATTATGGGACCAAAAACCACCACAGGCTAGTGTTCAGCCGAAGAGGACACAAAACAAAATTACGGTCGAGCAGAAGAAGGAGATCATCGAGAAACACGAACGAGATGTGCGTTTATGTGATTTAGCGTCCCAGTACCAGTATGCTAAGTCGACCATTTCTACGTGTGGCTAAGGGTGTTTGTGTGTTGTCTAAGCAACGGTCTCAGGCAGTAGAAGAGGTTGAAAAACTTCTATTGATTTGGATTAACGAAAAGCAGCTCGCAGGGGACCATACGAGTGAGGATATTATTACAGAGAAAGCACGGCAACTTCACTCGGATATCATCAAGAGGCAACTACATCAACGACCATCACAACTTTATTACAAAACAACTTTACTATAAAGTACAATTTATTTCTTTAATTACAATACAATAGCACATTTATCATTCATAAAATAAGGTGTAGTTTTAAGGCTTATTTAGTAGAAAATTATGTTTTATGGGGACCTGGAAACGGTTTATTCTCATTTTTGATGGTTTCCGGTGGAAAATTAATGTTTGGAAGACATACTTTTCACCTTACACACACTTTCTGGGAACCAATTAAGTTCGCAAGCTGAGGTGTCACTGTATTTCTTATTTTCATTATTATTGTTATTATTTTTAAATTATTTTTGTTTTCATTGTTATTGTTTATTTTTTTATTTTTTATTTTTATTTTCATTATTATTATTATTATATACAGTAAAGTCTCGTTATATCGATATCGGATATATCGATAGTCCCGGTTATATCGATATTATTTCTATGCACGCACGGAGAAAATTACATGCAAACAGGGTCGGATATATCGATAGTCCCGGTTATATCGATATTTTTTCGGACTCCCTTGAATATCGATATAACGAGACTTTACTGTATTTTGTTTTATTTTTGTTTCTATTATTTGTATTATTTTTATTTTTGTATTGTTTCTATTATTTTATTAGTTATTTTATTTGTATTATTATTATTATTATTTATTTTTTTGTTAAATTCCAACAGATTAATGGCATTCCCGTTGATTTCAATGGGGAAAGATGATTTGAGATAAGACTATTGTCAGGGAGGAAATTAAACTTGTACCTCAAGTCACGATTGTATTGACAACATTCTGGCTTTGACTCTTCACTCCGAAACGTCACACTTTTCCCGCAATTGCATTCTCTAGTATGTACTCTTTTTTTTCTTTTTTCCCCCCGCTGACCCTAGGTTGCGGACGTGGCCTTACGTTACCACTCCTGTGGCGCGTGGAACCAACGCTTGACCTCTGCTGTGCCGTGCTGCCACTCCGTGCTCGCCCCCGACTCCACCACGTGGTGCGAGGTGTGCCCGACGTCGTCGGCACTCTGCTCGCTGAGCCCCACGCTGCAGTCCACATCCAAGCGCTTCTGCCTTCACCTTGACTGTCGCAGCTTCGCCCTCAGCTACAGTCCGCTAAGCCAACACAGTGCCTGCTGTGGGAAATTCCATCCCCATATTAATAACCACTCAAAAACCAAAACAACATCATCCCGTGTGCAAAACTCGACTTCTTCCGCCGTCACGTCTTCATCCGATGCCCTCAAAGGGCTGGGATGTCAGACCAACAAGACGCTCAGGTTCTACGTGTTGGACATGGAGCTCAACTGGCCGCTGGCGGTGAGATTGGGGGCACCGGGAAAGCTTAACTCCTCCTCATGGCGCGGCTGGGAAGCCGACGCACAGGGTGACGACGGCTCCTTTGCGACCATCGTGAACTTGAAGGATGAGGTGCATTATGTGCTCCAGCGCAACCCCGCTGCCACGCTCACCGAGTCACTAGGTAAACCTTCGGCCAGTTAGGTGTAAGTAATCATGGCTAGTCTAGTTAAACAGGAACAAATAATATAAAATCTAAAATTTTTATTCATGAAATAAATTCAAAATGTTAAAATAAAATAGACAGTCGCTCCCCACCTTACGAATGAAATACATTCCGAGCAGTCGTTCGTAAATTGCTCCGGTGCTATATTTTGTACGGAATGTATGTTTAAGTCAAACACTGAACCGGGAAATATAAAACACAGACGCTCTAACAGTCGTAAAATAAATTCACAACCAGCTGGCACGTAATTACTGAATTATGTGCCAGCAGTCATTACTTTTTGTTATGCATTGTGTCCTCCTGGAGCGTCAACGAGGAAGAGGGATTTCCTCCCCGCCCATATACTCTACGCAGCCAATCGTAAGCAAGCTCAGCTGGAAAAAGGCGAGCAATACAAAATCTAACTTACAGCATCTCTGTCCAAATATTTATCGACATACAGTACCCGCAAACCTGTTCGTATGTAACGATTTGTCAAAACTTGAATGTTCGTAAGCTGGGGAGCGTCGGTATATTTTTTTTTACATCTATTCCCTCTCTTACATAACGTTATATGTATTATTTTTTGTATTGTTTTGTCATTGACAAATAGTCTTTGTCTCTCTGCTTATAGAAAATCAGGCCAAAAAACACCTTCAAAATGGAATCAAACTGTTTAAATTATTTCTCTGCAATCTCCTGAGCCCCATTGTTTCCTCCTCTAGTTTCAGATAAAATTATCCACTGGCTACTCTATCTATCTATCTATCTATCTATCTATCTATCTATCTATCTATCTATCTATCTATCTATCTATCTATCTATCTATCTATCTATCTATCTATCTATCTATCTATCTATCTATCTATCTATCTATCTATCTATCTATCTAGCTATCTATCTATCTACCTGGCTACAGTAGCTATCTAGCTAGCTTGCTATCTAGGTATCTTATGTGTTTATTTATGTACTTTTATGTATTATTCGGTCATGTTTTTATTTGTTTATGAGAAAATTTCAAGATGGCCGCCACTTGTTAATGGTAGCACAGTACATACTAGTCTCCTCTTCTTTTCCTTTCGGCTTTGCCCTTCAAGGGTGGGTCGCCACATCAAATCGGTGTCCTCCATCTTTAGAGGTTTGATCTGCATGTTTGTTTTGACCACGCTTTTACGTCGGATGCCCTTCCTGACAATCCTCTTGGGACCGGCACAAGAAGACTTATGTCCCTTTGTGGCGACAGAACAAGCAACTCGCTCAGTAAAAGGCTCCCGAACACAAAATCAAAGTCATCGGCACAGCTGTTGCCAACCCATTAACAGCAATACATGAAGAAAATGTCCCTACACCTTTCACTTGCTGACTTTTTTTGTTTTTGTCATATCAGACTTGGTGGTCACACACAGGCAATCTACACATCACATCATTCATAAAGACGCTCACCATTACCTTACGAAGTAGAAATAACAAATGAATGGAAATAATCCACGCAGACCCCAAAATCCATGGCACACGTTATGTCCCACCCATTTCCGACAAAATAACACCCCTTTGGTTGTGTGTGTGTGTGTTTCGTCCAGAGGCCTTCATCATGAACTTCAGCTCCCCCTACACCCTCCTGCACAGACACTTGGTGGGCGAAGAGCCCAGAGAACACCAAGCCAGGCATCGGAACCCATCCCAGCAGCAGCAACGTGAACCTCCGCCACCGCTGATCACCGAACTAACCACGTCCTCCTTCCTACCCTACGTCATGGACGTTGAAAAGGTACCGACCGAGCACGTCTTTATCGTCACACCCTCCCCTTTTCCTCCAATCGGGTTGGTCAGCATCCTCCGATGTCGGTTGTTACAGGACGTGCTGCTTTTCTACTACACGCAATGGTGCGGCTTTTGCTCCGTTCTCAACCACGTCCTCATCCAACTGGCTCGATGGCTGCAGCGCCACAGCGGCGTCACTCTCGCCAGGTATGACAAGACAGAACCGGCCGTGCCTTGACTTGCTGATTTAACTCATTCACTGCCATTCACGATTTTAGTCGGGAATTGAAAAACAGGACATAGAGCGCCATTCCCAAATCAGTTCGTTTTTGTTTTGTCTTGCTTGGATGCCGATAAAGCGCTGGCCAGACCTCTGGCAATGTTTTCCTTTCCATAAGGGGGCAACATTTTCCTTTTTTTTCCCATGTTAGCGGTTTGTTTCAGCTTCAGCTGTTGTTAAAGCGCTATGTAAACCAATATGTATGTATTGTATTTTGTACATCCGCCCCCATTTCAAGCTCATATACCTCCACACCCATAAAACTTAGGAATTAACTCTTTTTTTCTGATTAAAAAAGATAGTCTAAGGGTTCTTACACTGCATTAAATGTTTATGTAGTCCTAAAACTCAATATTCTGTGGGTACTGGAATTTTAGTGAAAATGACAAAAACCCTGGCACTCGAGTGAACACATTTTTGCACATCATCTGGCCGTGAATGAGTTAATTTAGCAAATACCGATAAATGTTTTTGAAATATCTTTTTACGTTTTCTTTTGAAAACAAAAAGTGCATTTTTTTGTTTGTAAGTTTGTTTCTAATATATTGTCATTCATCGCTGATGTTTCCGAAAATAATTCCTTTTGTTCTTAATTCATAAATATTGCTTTGACATGATAGAGTATTATGAGGACTATATTCTGAACACAAAAGAATTACAAGAGCAGATTTGTAATTGCTACCCAAAAACAAAAAATACCCAGAAAGGCTAAAAAAAAAGAAAATGTTGACCAGTGTTCTTTACTACGCAGGGTGAACGTTGCACGCAACGACCTCCCATGGGAATTCATGGTGGATCGCGTTCCCTCCATTATTTTCTTCCCGCGATACAGGTGAGAAGAATATTTAACCTGAGACAAAAAAAAAAAAAAATCAGTTTTAGCAAATATTTTTTGTCTCTATGAGAAAAGGTAAAGGGAGTGGGATGAGAGAGACACTTGGGTAAAAAAGGGCGACTTTGGCAACATCTAGCGGACGTTGACATACGGATAAAAAATATGTGACAGCCACTCCCCAATTCACTAACTCATAAGATCTATTCGTTCGTAAGTTGCTTCAGTGCTATACAGTGAGACCTCAACTTACGAACTTAATTGGTTCCCAGACAGAGTGTGTAAGGCGAAAAGTGTGTATCTCAAAAAAACTTTCCCATAGGAAACCATTAAAATGGGAATAATCCGTTCCCGGGTTCCATAAAATATACTTTTCAACTAAATAAGCCTTAAAACTACACACAACATACCTTATTCTATGTATAATAAATGTGATATTGTATTGTAATGAAAGAAATACACTGCATTGTATCATAAAGTCACAAAGAGAGGCACATTACATGAGGGCTGTAATTAAAGAAATAAACTGTGCTGTAAAATAAAGTTTTATTTACCTTTTTGAAGGTCATTGATGGCATATGGAAGAAGAGTCACCTTCCATAAGGACTGTTGGTAACTTAACCTCTGGTGTGGCTTCTCTTCTTTTTTCTTTGGAGACTCAATTTTTGCTGATTAAAAACCTCTTAATTGACACCTGTTGCTTTCTGACTTGTAAGGTCTTACAAAGCTGAGGCATTACATTATCGTTCATCATGTTGATGATTGTCATAGCCTTTTCTGGATGGAACTGTTCGGTAAAAGCCTGCACATCATTCCACTTTTCCAACATTGCCTTGATGAGCTCACTTGATGCTGCAGCCATCTCCCCCTCGCCCTCAAATGTTCTCGAATCCTCCGTTACTAGCTTTAAAATCCTCAATAAGCGCCGAACTTCCAGGTTGGCGCATAGCGATATCGGCGTGAATTAGCCGTGCTTTCTCGCATAAAATGGCTTTACTCACGCCGGATAGCTGCGTTTCGTTAATCCAAATTAACAGAAGTTGTTCAACTTCTTCGATTGCCCGAGACCGTCACTTTGAGAGCACTGAAACACCTTTTGCAACGGATGCACCTTTGACGGCTTCTCTGTTCCGCAGAATGGTAGCAATGATTGACTTAGCATAGCCGTGCTCGGCCACTAAATCACACAGACGCACACCTCGTTCGTGTTGGACACTGACGAAGGCGGAAGTAGACGCCGAAACATGTCAGGTATTTGAACACCAACAATACACTGTCTGTAAGATAAGAAACTGTTTTAAATTATATTATTATTACTAATAATAATGAAAATAATAAAAAATAAAAATCTTAACAATAATAAGAACAACAAAAATAATGAAAAAATAACAAAAAAAATAGAACTAAAATAATAATAATAATAATACAGACGCTCCCCAAATAACGAATGAAATACAGTCCAAACCGTCGTTCGTAAGGTGAATTTGTTTAAGTTTCTTCAGTGCAATATTTTTTGGGGAATGTATGTTTAAGGTTTATATAAGTATCAGTTTATATAAGTATCAGGATATGTACATGTATAACTGGAAAGAATACTACATATGTTACTACAAAAATGTGAACGTACCGTTGTTCGTAACTCGAATGTCCGTAAGTAGGGGAGCGCTTGTATTTTCATCGTTGTGTGTTTGTGTTTGAAGGAAACAGATGAGCGTGAAATTTCCAGATGATCTCCCCATCACGCTACCAAACCTCCTCCGCTTCATCCTCGAGCATTCCGGCTCACCCCCCGACACGGACAAACCCTCGCCAACCGGCGCGACGGACGCTACAGGCCCAAGCAGCGCCGTCCTCCGCGCCGAGTTGGACGCACTCCAACGTGAGGTACAGACGCTGCACCGCGCCCGCGAGCTGCTCTCCCAGCAGCTGGCGCAACTTTGGCGCGACAACCGTCAGCTGCGTTTGGACGCTCGCGGACTGGAAGCTCAGAACGCGAAGCTGCGGCGGGAGCAACGCGATCTGGAGGAACGGCGGCAGGAGAAGAGCCGACGACTAGCCGAGGCTTTGCGGCAGCTGCGGGAGTTAGCCGACGCCTCGCAGAAACTGCTGAATCAAAATGCGCTGCTCAAGATGGTGCTCAAGGCTTTGAAGGAAACGACGGAGACCGAAGTTGTTGAGGAGACGGAAACGGGGAATGAGGCTCTGGCGGCGGGGGGCCACTTGGCTTCCTGACCGTTGCTATCGGAAACGGGAATACCGGGATGTGAAGTCATGAATTGGAACTCCGATTGTTTTTTTTCATGATCAACGTGCCTACCAACATTTTTTTTTAATGCGTCAAAGTGGGTTTGGTGACTGCGTTTTCAAAATCACGGTTGTGATAAGCTTCCCGGTGGATACGACTCAGCGGTTTGCGGACCTCCACCAAGGCCAAATGTTGCACTCTTCCTAGAATCGCGAACCGTCCTATTC
Source organism: Hippocampus bargibanti (assembly GCF_051943395.1). Classification (NCBI taxonomy): domain Eukaryota; kingdom Metazoa; phylum Chordata; class Actinopteri; order Syngnathiformes; family Syngnathidae; genus Hippocampus; species Hippocampus bargibanti. The sequence goes on along the minus strand of NC_142743.1, from coordinate 10,079,702 downwards.
GAAGACGGTCATTATTCATAAGGCCATTTAATGTCACTCAGGAGAGACTAATTTAATTTCTCACGTGTCACATAATTATAATTACAATTTGACATAAATGGAACCACAATGAAGCGCAGTGATCGCCGCGAGACAAAGTTACATTCCAGTGTGGAGTTTTTGGTCACCATTTTTATGTCACGTGCTTCCATGAACGCTTCCAATTTTTACCATCACAGACAAGAAAGGCTTTGACAGCAGAACAATTAATTTCAAACTTTTTTTGGCGACTTTTTTTGGAACAAGGTGAAATAAAATGACAATGACATATAGAACCACCTTGGTGGTGTGTCGTAATTCAGTATATCAAGTATTGGATTTCAGTGCCATTGGCTGCTAAGTGTCTTTATAATGATCCATGACTTTAATTTTAAAGGACAACCGACACCTCCCGACAAGTTGTGTCCATAATTTGTAAAATCACTTCAAATGACTTCTACTGAGCGTATTTTACAAAGATTCCACAGCATATAGCTATATTTTACCTTTTAAGACTCGCACTGATTATTCAGGAAGTCTTGTTATCGAGTTGATGACGATGCCTGACGTGACGTCAGGTCTGGAACGCCGCTGACCGAGAAAGCGACACACAATGCATTTTGGGTACTTTGTTTGGTTTGAAAAGTTCGTGTTGATCCTTGTTAATGGGGAAATTAGAAGGAAAGCACATCAATAATGCTATGGTGAATCGTTGAGTGTGTGCACATAGACTACTATTTGATTCTAGTTGACACAAATTCCCAGCAGACAAATCAGCCCATTTCCAGCAGAGCTTGGGCGCCATCTTGTGCATTTTCTGAGACGCTACATTGGATAGCTCAAATTGATACACAAGTACTTCTTTAATCGATTGCATCGAAACAAAAAAATGGTGTCGGTTGTCCTTGAACACTCAAATAGCTTTTTTTGTTCCAAAATTGATCCAATTTGTCTATTTTTACACTTGAATCACAGAACTGTAATTTCGGTCAACCAATTAAGGGCTAATTGAGATGCTGCAATAGTTTGTGTGCCATGTTGCCCATTTTTTTCCCAACGGATTAAAATTTATTGCTATTCTGTGTTTTTTTCATCTTTCATGATATATCTGAAACAGGAAAGACACATTAAATGAACATGTTTGACATTGTCGATCAAAATGCTACCTTTTATTTGTTTATTTTAATCACTGGTGCACAGTAATACATTTCTGAAGGTATAAAAATCATCGCATCATTATCTAAATATCTAAATCTGGGTATGTCAGTGCTTCTCAACCTTGATTGACACAGGCATTTAAAAAAAAAGAACTACATACATACAGACACTCCCCTACTTACGAACAACAGTACATATGAACGTTTTTGTAGTAACATGTATTCTCTCCAGTTGTACATATACATGTGCATCTCAGTAAAAACCAATATTGGTTACTTTATACAAGCCTTAAACATGTTTATATAAGCCTTAAAAATTACATTGCATACAAAATATAGGACTGAAGCAATTTACGAACAAATTCACCTTACGAAGGACTGCTCGGAACATATCACGTTTGTAAATTGGGGAGCTGAGTCTGTATACTTAAATATTGACAATCTTGTGTCAGGTTATGAACAAGGCCCAGACTTGGGCACTCAGGTACAAGAAAGAGAAATGGAATTGTTCTGCCATTCAGTATGCATCACCGACATAGATAAATTAATTTATTGTATAAAAAAAAAATCACTGAGCCATATAATGAGGTTGATCGCTGATTTCTTTTTCTTGATCTTCAGTCAGTCAGTCATATAGATGTAAAAAGGAGGATGAGGAGGAGGAGGAAAAGTGTGTCGACCTTTGCGCTCACACGGGTACCTGAAACAGGAAGTGAAATTAGATGTAGCCGTTTTTAAGATTTTGGGTCAGAAGAGATGATCTGACCCATCCATTAGCTAACTTGCAGGGCGGATATGAACTCATTTACTGCCAGACAATGCAAAAATGTGTCCACTCCAGTGCCAGGGTTTTTGTCATTTTCACCTAAATTGCAAGACCTACAGATTATAGTTTTAGCATGACATAAAGATTCGATTCAATTGAAGAAACCTTCTATTTATTGCTTTCTTTTTGTGATTGTATTTTATTTATTATAGTACCTATGCTTGTCTGTGACTGTAAAGTGTCCTTTAGAGCTTTGAAAGGCGCTTAAACTGTATTATTATTGTATTATTCTCTTCTTTCATCAGAAAAAAAGTTAATTCCAAAGTGATATGGGTCTGGAGTTATCTGAGCTTGAAATTGGGCGGCTATCAAAAATACAATACAATACATATTGGTTTATATAGTGCTTTAACAACAGCTGAAGCTGCAACAAAGCGCGAACATGGAAAAAAGGGAAATACCCTTGTGGAAAAGAAAAAACATTGCCAGAGGCCATGACCAGTGCTTTACCGGCACCCAAGCATGAAAAAAAAAACTGGACAAATTTGGGAATGGCGCTCCACGTCACACTTTTAAATTCACGAATAAATTCGGGAATGGCAGCGAATAAGTTTAAAGTGGAACACTGCTATAAAATCTTCAGTTTTTGTTTTGTAGATGATAATTAAACGCTTAGGGGAAAACTCACCACCGGAACTGTGAGTTGTGGATGACGGTTGGTTTGGATTGGCTGTGACACGTGTGGGCACAACTGTGGGGTCAGCTTTCCCTCCCTGAAGTCCCACACCCAGTTGGTTGAGCTCAGACTGTCTCTTGCTTTGGATCCATTCCCTCACCAGATCTTGGTTTTCGTACTGTTTGATGTTGGGCAAGTTTGTACCGAGAAGATCGCGAACGTCGTTGACACTCATGGCCTGGGCGAGGGGAAAAGACACGCGTGAAGAACTTCGACAAAATGTGTTCATTTTGTAGAAACGGAACCTGCGCAGACTGACCATAACAACTGATGGATCGAGAGAAACAAAGGTTTCCAGGTTCATATTGACATTGGCGTTCACCAGAGTTTGAATGTAATCCAGCGGTGCGCCCCCTAAAGTTCAAGGTAGAAAAAAAAAAATCAACGTCACCTTTGATTTGAGTGAAAATTCTAACATAACCGTGCAGTATGAAGACAAGTATGGTGATACCTTGGCTTACGTACTTAATTGGTTCCCAGACAGAGTGTGTAAGGCGAAAAGTGTGTATCCCAAATATTAATTTCCCATAGGAAACCATTAAAAGGAGAATAATCCGTTCCCAGGTCCCCATAGACTTAATGTTCTACTTTCTAATTTCCTAAGCCTTAAAACTACACCAAAGATACCTTATTTTATGTATAATAAATGTGCTATGGTATTACAGTATAATTAAAGAAATAAACAGTACTATATAATAAAGTTGTTTTATTTCCCTTTGTGATGGTCGTTGATGGCTTGATGGAATGGAGTGGCCGGTTTCCTCAGCATTAAACACTTGATGAGGAACGTAACCTTTTTCTTTCACCATCTTGAGGAATGATCCCTTCTAGGTGCTTTCTCTGTGATAATTGTATCTGGTTCATCAATTGTGATCTGTTGAGCTGGGTTGATAGCTTTTTGCATAAAGTGTACAGATGACTTGTGCGGGTTATTTGTAGAGCCTGATTGATGGGATATTCAACCTTCCAGTCTACACTCTGCTTTTGAAATATCAAAGTTGAAATGGGTCCACATTTCACTGTTTTCTATCCATTTTCTCACCATTTTACTTGTTTTTTTCTCCTTTTCTTTTTTTGTTGTTTCGAGCTCTGTCCTCTTCCTTTCGTGTGTGTGATTTCTCTCTGTCTGCCTGTCTCTTTAATGTTTAACCCCCCCCCCTCACACTGCTGGGTTCTTGACCAATCATGTGGCTTTAACCGGGATGTCATTTTGTTTTTGGGAGAACAGCCTCACTCTCTCTCTCTGTCTATAACCCCACCCCTCACTGCTGCGTTCTTGACCAATCACGTGGCTTTAACCGAAGACTGGGGGCGGGCAATAGAGGACAAAAACAGTGGCCACCATTTTCTTGTTAGAAGAACGGGCTCGTTCACGAACGACACATCACTCATTGTGGCAGCTCCGTGTGTATCCTGAAAAATAGTTTGTATGCCAAGGTAAAATTTTCCTAAATGTAACGTTTGTAAACCGAAAAGTTCGTAAGGCAAGGGGTTCACAAACCGAGGTTTCACTGTATTGTAAATTTAACACATTCATATTGGCTGACCAAGATACGGCTCCATGAGCTGGTACTCCGCCGTGGAGACGGTTGAGCGGGTGGTTCTTCCAAAAGCGTTGAGAGCGATGGCGAAAAGAACTTGCTTTTTTTCCAAAGTACAGATGGACACGTTCAAGACACTTGCGTCTCTGCGGGCGACACACTCTCATGAAAATAGGCGCAAAGTGTGACGAGAGATGACATTAATATCTATCTATCCGTCTGTCCGCCCGCCCGCCTACCTACCTACCTATCCATCCATCCACCCATCCATCCATCCATCAATCCAGCGAGTGATCTATGTAGATACTGGATGTTGCACAAAGAAATTATCCATCCATCCATTTTCTGTACCGCTTATTCCTCATTAGGGTCGCGGGGTTGCTGGAGCCTATCTCAGCTGTCTTCGGGCACGAGGCGGGGGACACCCTGAATTGGTTGCCAGCCAATCGCAGGGCACACAAAGACGTACAACAGTCACTCTCACACTCACACCTCGGGACAATTTGGAGTGGTAAAATAATATAATATAAATATGATAATATAAAATATTTAAATAATAAATTGCATATTAAAAAAATAATGCTCAAACCAACAAAAATGCAATTAAAATGAGTATTTAAAATCTAAAAAAAAACAAATAAAAGTAATCCTCCTATGGGTTTGAGAATTAACTCATTCACTGCCAGCAAATGTGCAAAAATGTGTCCACTCCACTGCCAAGGTTTTTGTCATTTTCACTCAAATTGCAGGACCCACAGAATATTGAGTTTTAGGACTATATAAACATTCCATACATCGTTAGAAACCTTTGACTCTCTATTTGCATTTAAAAAAAGAGTTCTGGGTCTGGAGTTACCTGAGCTTGAAATGGGGACAGCTGCACAAAATACAATACAATACAATACAGTGCATATTGATTTATATAGCGCTTTAACAACAGCTGAAGCTGTAACAAAGCGCTAACATGAACAAAAGGCAAATCCTGCCCCGTCGTGGAAGGGAAAAACATTGCCAGAGGTCTGACCAGTGCTTTATCGGCAAGAAAACCCAAAATCCAAATAACTTCGGGAATGGCGCGCCACGTCACACTTTCCAAGTCTCGAATAATTTCGGTAATGCCAGCTAATGATTTAAAAACAACGCAATGATCAATGATGTTGTACAATACCTCAGAGTTTGTGGCAAAAGGCCTTGTAGGACAATAGCGTCAAGAGAACACAGGTTATCACTCCCGATGATGTTGAGCTCTGTACTGCCAAGCGTGTTCCCGTCATGACTCAGATATTTCATAATGATCTGCTTAGCCTGCACAGAGAACCAAACGTGTCCTAAGCAAGAACTGCTTGAGCGTTTGAAGCGTAAATTTGACACACAGCGTTCACATACTGGGATGGTATTCCAGTCCCCGTTGGAGGAATCCATGAGGGAGGAGAGCGTGTCCACTAGAGTGATGTTCCACAAGTTGATGTCATCACTGGTAGCTTGACGCGACGCCAGTCCCAGGAGTTCCACCTGATCCTCTGGGATGCTTGAGTGATCGGCATATGCCTTTGAACCAATCAAAGTGATCATGTAAAAAATGATTTTGTAAAAAAAAAAAACAACTTTTTAAATGGCTTAAATGACTGAAAAGGATTGTCGTCCAGTTTGACAATGACCAATTTTTAAAATTCAAGCGCCTACCTCTCGCAGCTTTTCCAACACAATCCTGAGGTACTCATCCTGGTCCACTTTTTCCGTGATGCTGCCCAAGTTGTCTCTGACGACGGTGGCGTTGAGGCAGCAGTTGAACTGATTCACGTCAAAGTAGTCAAACGGGAAGACCTCATTACTGATGGTCACCTGAGTTATGAATCCGACCGTGCATTCGTTTTCTACAAAGACAAACATATCTCGGTCAGAGGGCTTTTTTTTGGAAGGAGCAAAGTACCGTAATTTCCGGAGGATAAACCACGACTTTTGTCACAAGCTTTCAATCCTGCCGATCTGATACGTGACGGATAGGACAGCACAAGCTCGGGAGTGACTTTACCTCCGGATGAAAGTGACACAGCGATAACGAAAGAGAGAATGAGAGCGTGTGTGGCGAGCGTGTGTGACGCTCTTCCAATCCGACTTCCATGGTTTCAGTGCACAGGAGGAAGATGAGGACGACTCTCAGCGATTCACTATGTTTTTGGAACCAGCCCTGTGAGTGAGTGCTAATGTATTTCTTCAGTGACTTGGTATGTTTTTATACCCAGACGTGTTAGCGAGTGCTAACATGTTGCTGATGTGTTACTGCTGTGTCTCACTTTTACAAGCATGTTTTTACCAGCCCTGTTCGGGCTGTCTTACTACCGTAATGCTAGTTGTGTTGTTGCCGCGTAACAGGCTCTGTTTTGAAAGAAACGTTAAAAGACAACCGACACCATTTTTTTGTTTCCTAACTGACATCAGAAAAACGTTTTATAGTAGGCTGATATTTTTACGCCAGGACGTCTGGCCTGGCTCGAGAATCAAAACAATGGCTTCAGATTCGGAGAAGATGCTTTCTTGTTACTCATTCAGTTATGAATATGATTCAAATAGTTCTAAAGAGGAACGCATAAATGATTGCAATCGATTAAAGAAGTCCTTCTGTATCATTTTGAGGCGTCTGGATTCCAATGTAGAAAATGCACAAGATGGCGCCCAAGCTACGTTGGGAATGGGCTGATTTGTCTGCTGAGAATTTGCGTGACTACTATTTGATACTAGATCAAATAGTAGTCTTGGTGCAACACACAATGATTCACCATCGTGTTATTTATGTGTTTACCTGCTAATTTCGCCATCAACACAATGTTTTCAGACCAAACACAGTACCCAAAATGCATTGTGTGTCGCTTTGTCGGTCAGGGGCGTTCCTGACGTGACATCACATCAGGAATCGTCACCAACTCGAAAACAAGACTTCCTGAATATTCAGCGCAAGTCTTAAAAGGTAAAATATAGCTATATGCGGTGGAATCTTTGTAAAATACGCTCGGTACAAGTCATTTGAAGTGATTTTACAAATTATGGACACAACTTGTCCAGTGGGGTTGGTTGTCCTTTAAGGTATACACTGTATTATTAAAACTTTGAAAACGTTTTCTGTGTACCGTCTTTCTTTATAAACATGCGGCTTATAGACAGGTGCAGTTTATGTATGTACAAAATGTTTTTTCCTTTCAAAATGTACTGGGTGAGGCTTATAATCAGGTGCGCTCTTTAGTCCGGAAATTACGTAGCTGAGAATTGTATGAAAAAAAAGTTACAAACCAAGTGATCGCTTGACTTTGGTTTGAATGGACTTTCTGATTTCTTTCCTCAGGTTCTTGCGCTTCTGTTTGTCCACGCCGTTTTCCTTGAGAACCTTGAGGAAGTCCTTTAAGAAGCTTCGCTTTGTTTCCTTTAGAGAAACAATGACAGCATATTCGGTGCCTTGTTGGAAATGATCCACTTACTCAAAATTTGTCTAAAAATACATCACACAGAAACAAACAACCATCTGTGATCACGCTCACCCCTCGGGGCAATTTCGAGTGTTCAATCAGTCTGCCATGCATGTTTTTAGAATGTGGGAGGAAACCGGAGTACCCGGATAAAAACCATGTAGGCCTATAATGAAATGATGTGGCTTGGTTGTGGGACACACCAAAGTAAAAGTATAAAATGATGAAGAAGAAAAAAAACGGAGCGACATACTCGGTTGAAGTTTTCGTAAAAGTTTGATGTCATAAAGAGAGGTAAAATCCCGAGATCCTCCAAGGTTCCATTGGTCCAATTTGACGGAGGGCTGGATAGAAACACATAAGCAACAAACATGGCAGCCATTAAATTTCAGTAGTTTGAATGACACTTTTTTTCAAATACTGTACTTAAATAAATAGTTTATACAATAAATGTATCAGAAACTAGGATTCCGAAATCATATATCAAATGTATAACCTACATTCTGATTAAAAATAAATGATTTGATATCACAACAGCAATAACAAATCTCAAACGGCAAAGAATCTCTAGAATTTTGCTAAATTTAGCTAATCTGAAATCCAAAACCAGTCGAGCTGATTTGCGACGCTTATTACAAAATTCTAATTATGTCACAATGTTGTTTTTGTCAGTCTTCAGCATGTGGCAGATGAGGGTCTTTCCTTCCCTGTGCACACCCGCTGCCAAATTGCATTGGCCATGTGTTTAAGGATTATTTTGACCTTGTCGCTGCTCTTGGTTCAGTGTTTGTTTACAAGATCTGTCGCTCTCGTCATCGTTGTTCTAGTTCCATGTTTTGTGAGTATAATTATGTTTAGTTATTTGACTTTTTTACCGTAATAATTTGGATTGGTATTCTTAGTTTAACTCTTTCATTAACTTTTGCAAGCGCTTTTTGTCAGTTCCTATTTTGTTTTCCTGGATCCTGATGACCAGCATTTTCTGTGTTGTACTTTGTCGGTTTAGCATTTTTGATAATTAACACTTTAAAAAGGGCATTTTGTCTGTGTCTTCATTTTCACAAACCTAAAAATTATTCGGTTTGTTTCTAAGCTGACGGTGGCAAATTAGATTTATTCGTGAATTTGCGAAATGTCAAAGATGTATAAGGGGACAAATTGTAACTTTCTTATACTCGATCAAAACACCAAAATCTTGCTTTCCGTATCCCTGCCGCCATTGTACCCGTATGTCGTCTTGCCGCTCTCCAGGAGAAGTTCCACAGCCGCGACTTGGTCCTCGCTTAGCTCCGCACAGTTTTGCAGTTTTCCCAAGATGGATGCGTCCGAGTTGCTGATGTAGACGCCATCCAAAGTGCAACACATGTTTCCCAAGATGGATATGTCGTTCTCGCTCAAACTTTGGTTGGTGATTTCCTTGAGAAGAATGGAGAGAAAATGATATTTATACCCCATGTCCCTCTGAGCACAATTGGACATGTACATGATGCCAGTCCAGAACTCACCAAGCAACTTTTGGCATTTTCAAACAACACAGTCGGGATGCTGCTGAGCACCGAAGAGAAGACGAAGAAATCTGCTTCTGCCAGTTCTTCAAAGTAAGATCTGCAGCTGTCTTGCGGCACCAATGAATAACTGTGGACGGGAGACACCAAACCAAAGTTCTGCAAACTACTCTTTTATTTTCAAATCATGCGAACAAAACAAGCATCCTGATGACGATGCACTTACTTGTAATACAGCAGCATATCATGAGGGTAAAGTTCAAAGCTGGCGGCGTCCGATTCATCTTTGATGTGGTTGTACATGCAGGTTAGCTGTCAAAAAGGTTTTAATTTGAATATGCATGGTTTGGCCAGAACTAAGTTTGGTGTGATCGATCACCAATAAGTTTTCCTATTCAAATGAATGAAGATGAATGTTTTCTTCACTTTTATCTCATTCGCTGCCATTCCCGAATTTATTCGGGAATTGTTTTTTCTTGCGGGCGGTTGCCGATAAAGCACTGGTCAGACCTCTGGCAATGTTTTTCCCTTCCACAACGGGGCAGCATTTGCCTTTTGTCCATGTTAGCGCTTTGTTACAGTTTCCGTTATTGTTAAAGCGCTATAGAAATCAATATGTATGTATTGTATTGTATTGTATTGTTGTACAGCTGCCCCCATTTCAAGCTCATAATTCCAGACCTATATAATTTAGGAATTACCGGTAATTCTTTTTTCTGATGAAGGAATAGAGTCTAAGGTTTCTAACGCTGTATTGTATGTTTATGTAATCCCAAAACTCAATTTTCTGTGGGTCCTGCAATTTGAGTGAAAATGACAAAAACCCTGGCACTGGAGTGGATACATTTTTGCACAATTTCTGCCAGTGAATGAGTTAAGAATGTACATTATGAAACAGGGGTTATCATTTTTGCCGCGGGCCACAATGTGGTTACGGTTTCCTCTCAGGGGCTGTTATGAATTTGAGGAAGCCATTATAATGTTTCATCTCCTCCACATATTACATACAGAGCGCACAACAAATTAACGAATAACTAGTTTTCAACTTTGAAGTCAAAAATAATGACTGTTATTGTGGTTTACATGGGAAATTTTTACATTTTGGTTCGGACTTAGTAGACAAGTATCATGCCATTTGACATGCTAGATTTGCTTTCGCGGGCCGAATAAAATGACGTGGCGGACCAGATTTGGCCCCCGGGCCTTAACTTTGACACCTGTGATGTACAACAACACTGTAGTCAGGTGTAGTCGAAAAGGATGTGCTCCTTCCAGGCTTTTATATTACCCCAAAAGTATTATTATTTTGTTTTTTAAGGGTGACAAACTTCGATAACCCGCCATTAAAGTTACGTCAAATGTCTTTTTGCGGCTGTCAATCGGCCAGAATCTGGCCACTTGATTGGATTGTAGTTCTTTGCAATTGCAAGAATTCAATTTATTACTTAAAAAGTTTTAATATATGACCATACAACACAAAAGACATTTCAGTGCAATCAAAAGTACAATGGCTCTCCTGACTGTGATTCATCACCGAGAAGTTCGAGCAAACCTTTACAGTTGTTTTCCAATTATTGACTTTTGCCCTCAACCCGCATGTGTCAAACAACAACTCACCTGAGTCTCCGCCAGCTTCACCTTGTTTCTGCCTTTCCTCCGGCATGCCCGTATCAACCTTATAACTTGCGACTTTTGGAATGTCCTCACTGAACTGCACGTGAAGCCTTGCAGCGCAGAGGATGACAAACTGTAGACGAAGTACACGCTCAGTTATAAAAAAAATGGAATTGACCTGTCCAAAAAATAATAAATCTCACTTGTCCGCACTTCCCAGCAGTGCCGTGGCCGATTCCACAGCGACAACCTCAAAGAGCAACTCGGCCTACAGCAACCAAATTGTACCGAATAAAACACTGGTCGGTATTTACAAATACTATTTTGTCAAGAGTTCCCACCTGCTTGCGTTTCCATTTCTTCTTGTTGAGTTTGGTGAGAACCTTCTCGGTTCTGCTCACACCCAAAAGTAGAGAGCCAGGGATTTCCGTGGCCAAATCGTCCGGAATGTTCTCCACTACATCGTCACTGCTGCTGTTCACTGAGATGATCTAGGTAGAGGGGTAAATCCTCATATTAGCGGCTCGTCTCCCCCCCCCCCCCCCCCAAAAAAAAAAAATCTGAATATTTTTTTTAAATCTCTGTATTCATAGTTGCTTGAACAAATAGGCTCCAATTTGGCAATACAGAACCATCTTTTACAGAACTTGTATTTTCCACACATGATCTGCCATGTATGGAAAATGTTATAGCTAATGAAAATAACAAAATAAATCAAACTTGAAAGTTAAAAAAAAGATCTTAAAAGGGAAGAAAATAAATATTTTTTTAATGTTTTTATATTTTATGTTTCTAAAATAAACTAGAACAATCACAAAAGTGGGATTTGGGATTAATGTTCAATGTATTTGTATTTTTCAATTTTAGTATGAATGCATAGCTGTCTACAAGAAAAGAAGGTTGAAAAGTCATTTTTTAATGTGCATGACTCAAATACTACTCCATTTACCGTATTTAAAATCTGTGTAAAATGAAAAACGAACCCACAACAAAGCTTTCACAAACACACTTCAAAATGAATTCACTCATTCACTGCCATTCACGTATTTATTCAAGAATTGAAAATATGATATAGAGCGCCCTTCCCGAATTAGTTTGTGTGCTGTTTTTTCTTGTTTGGGTTCCAATAAAGCGCTGGCCATGGTCTCTGGCAATGTTTTTTCCTTTCCATAAGGGGGCAGCATTTCCGTTTTTTTCCATGTTAGCGCTTTGTTCCTGCTTCATCTGTTGTGAAAGCGCTATACAAGCCAATATGTTTGTATTGCATTATATTTGGACAGCCGCCCTCATTTCAAGCTCAGATAACTCCAGACCAGTGGTTCTTAACCTGGGTTCGATCGCCAAAATGTCCTACCTGCGACACAACCACCTGCTGGATGATACGCGGGGCAGTTGTGAGGTGCATCAAGAACATTGGATCCTTGGATGCGGCGATCAGCTCTGACCCATCGATGTTGCTGAAAGTATTCGCTGGCACGCCAATGATGAGAGAACCAAGCATCAAGAGAGATGATGCATTGTTGATCTGGTGATGACACATTTAGATTGACATAAAATTAAATATCAATCCTTTAAAATTGCCCAAAGGGGTAATTCAGATGTGACAATAGCGCAGAAAACACTGAGCAGGATTCACAAAATAAAAACAGACATAATCTATAAATGGAATTGGAGTAAAACACTATTCGACATGACTTCTTTTAAAGTATAAACTGGGACGTGATGGAAAAAAAAAACATGGGGGGGAGATAAAAGTAACCCAAGTTTGGCCACTGAGATACCTGCATGAGCCCAGAGGACATGAGAGCCAAGACAATGGCCCTAGCTTGGCCTGTATCCCATCCTGTCACGTTGCTTAGGGTACCCAAGGCCTCGTGTAGTTCCTTGGCATCGATTGTTTTAATCTGGCCCACTGAAATGCCGGTGCTTTCTTTACCGAGGGCAGCGATGGATGCTGCGTCAATTTCGTCGCCGAGGTTGCTCGCCAAAGCAGCAGCTATCTATTAACAGAACATGAAAATATTAGCGTTTTGTTCACCCCCCCCCCCCCCCCCCCCCTTTTCCCATGTTGCTGTTCCGAGGTGACAAAGTCAACTTATTAACTCATTCGCTGCAATTCCCGAATTTATTCGGGAATTGAAAATTGACGTGGAACATCATTCCTGAATTTGTTCAAGTTTCGTTTTTTCTTGCGGGAGGTGCCGATAAAATGCTAGTCAGACCTCTAGCAACGTTTTCCCTTCCACGAGGGGGCAGTATTTACTTTTTGTCCATGTTAGCACTTTGCTATAGCTTCAGCTATTAAGGAGCTATTTAAATCAATATTTATGTATGTATTGTATTTTGTACAGCTGACCCCACTTTAAGATTAGATTAAAAAAAATGGACTCTTGTAGTGTAAATATGTGTTGATGCAATAGAGCTACATATATCAATATATCTTTTCTTTAATACTTCCACTATGTACAGTTTTTATGAAACATTTTTGCACATTTACAGTACATCTCAGTCTTCTGACATTTTTACTATGCTTAGAATATTTTTTTATCCTTTCACGCCCCCCCCCCCATCCCATCCCATTTCAAATTGCTGCTGTGGACTGCAAATTTCCCCATTGTGCACGATTAAAGGTTTTCTGATTCTGATTTACTGATTCTGATAAATCCAGACCCATAAAACGTAGGAATTAACTCTTTTTTTCTGATGAAACAAGAGAGTATAAGGTTTATAACGCAGAATATTTATGTGGTCCTAAAACTCAATATTCCTGTCCTGCAATTTGATAGAAAATGACAAAAACCTTGGCAATGGAGTGGACACATTTTTGCACATCGTCTGGCAGTGAATGAGTTAATTTTCACCCTTCTGAGATGGTCAAGACTGCTTATTTCCGTGAGGCAACAAAGTTAAACAACAAAGCGAAGGAGCGCACCTGGGGATCGAGGTCAACACACAGAGTTTTCAAGTTGTCCAGAACCAGCATGGTTTCAGCTGCCGATAACTGGCTGAATGCCATCCCCGGCACAAAGCAGCGAAATGACAAAGGAAGTCTACGAAGATAAAGCAGGAACGACTCGATTTTTTTACGGGACAGAGAAAACAGATGCGCGCTGACTTTTTTATCCTAACCATTTCGGCGACAGCTGTCAAACACTCACAATATGGGATTAAAGTTACTGTCCTGGTTGTATAACAGCTCTGTGTAGTAGTTCCCAATATTGACAGGTAAGATTGTTTGGTTGAAGATGGCAATGTTCTGGAGGTCCACAGTGAACAACTGGAGAACCTGCAGCAAAGAGGTAGTAATTATTTAAACTCACCGATGAAACAGTCGTGAGTTCGCTACCGAGTAAACTAACAAATCATTATTTTGTCAATACCTCGGAGGAGCCGAAAGTGAAAAAATCTTGTAGGGTGATAAACTCAATGAACGAGCCAATATATTCTGCAAACCATGCTGTTGAGTTGAGCTCTGGGTCACTTTCATTGTAGCATTTCGGTACCGACGCTGTTAAAAAAAACACATATTTTCATTCGAAAAAGGTGCAGAAAGTAAATCACTTAAAGCCAGTTAAAATGTTTATGTTGTGTTCACAGTAAAAATAAATAAATAAATAAATAAAACTCTAAAGTCCAGTAACACAACCAACCTGCTGTGCTATCGTTCAACTTTGCTACATGGTTAGCGTATGCTTTTCTTTTGGCTTTCAGAACAAGTCAAACCAAAAGTAATTTGTGGTTTTGGATACGTGTTACAATTAAAGCGGTGTTGTCAAGGCCAGCAAGAGTGTGATATACATATTTTCCCCACATATTTTTTTTAATAGAGCCACAACATGCTGGTTTTCTATCTTCAATTTAGACATTGCTGAATGAAATACACAATCCATTGAGAAATATTTGGAAAATAAATCAAACACTAAATTGTTTGCCAATTTTATACAGAAATATGAAGGGAAAAAAATCAAAATTGCTAATGAAAGGATGCTTCTGCTCTTTCATTAATCAGTGAAAATATCATAACTAAGAGGAGTAAATCTGTTCATTATGATGAAGAAAATAATGAGTTGTAATGAAGAGTTCACAGATAGAATGTGTTACTTCTTGGATTTACCTGACTTAAGGTAAATCATGATGGTATCAAACACGTCTCGCCTCACAAAGTCCACTGCAGAGAAGTTGAACAGGCCAAGAACCGATACACTGAAACAAAACCAGAACAAGTTCTTAAGAGAAGTTGGCGGTCTTTCTTGACTAAACTACAGATAAGACCAGTCGTTACGAATAAAACCTTCAACAGGGGAGATGACTGATGTACAATGTTAACGTTTTTTTTTTTGATGGGGAAAAAAAGTGGTGGTAATTTCCAAATAATTTCTTATTTGTTTCAATTCTCTGACACCAATGTTTACCATTACAGCAAAGGTGTTAATCGGATTTTATTACAAATCCACACTCTAATTCACCAGAGCCACCGGTCGATTGGTGCTGCTGTTTTGGCTTGCGACAGAACTGAAGCAAGCTCAGCAGTGAACACTTTAATGTGAATGAACATAGATAAGCGGTGTTACTATCCTTCATGAGGTAAAAAGATAACCCATTTTGAGACAGAGCTGCTTATGTTGACAGCGTACTGAATTGAGACACGTACATAAGAATAGAGGCCACTATTTGACGGAATACGGCAAAGGGTTATTCCTCAATCTACCCTCAATGTTTTTGCATTATTCTGTTCAAAAGTGAAATGAAAACTCTATATTGTAAGTAACCCCGTATAACGCAATTAAAGGGCATACAATTTCTGAAAAGCCACGCAGGAGGCATATGTTGTGACGTTTCCGATGAGATCCTTTGTGAGGAAATTCAAGTAGTTGGCGAGACGTCGGTCAAACCAGGCGTCGACCTCTGATCTGCTGGAGCTGCTGAGAGCCAAAGGCCACACGCAGGGTAGCGTGGGCCTTCTCACCTCTACCGGGAGTGTTTCCTGTATCGAGCAGAGTCATGTTTTATTATGTTACAATTATTATTTTTTTTTTTTCAGTGGAATGGTACGTGTTTAAGTCCCAAGTCGCAAATGAAGAGACGGCAAATTGATGTTCGCTGTACTGTGGATACCTTCTCCAAGAACAAAGGCGTCTCGAGGTAATTGCCCAAAATGGAACAAAGTTCAGCATCATTGTCAACAATGTCAGGCTGGCGAAGGTAGCTGCCAAGCTCCGACGTAGCCATGGAGTTCACCAACTAAATTCACAACAAACATGAAGCAGATTATTGTCATGCCGATTTGTCCTCACGGTACGTCTTAATTTTGGACCTGTACCTGATTCATTTTGTTCTGAGGAATAAGCGACAGGAAGGTGGTCAGGTTAGGTAGCTGGAAGCCCAGAAATGAATTTTGCAGGAAGCGGAAGTAACTTTGGTTGTTAGCATGGCAACGCAGAGGGATTGGTCCTGCAAAAATAAAGTAATTGATTAAAATGCAATTTGGTCAATGAGATGCTCAGATATTTTGATGTTTCGAAAGACTATTCCAATCCATTAATGACACTTTATGATTCATGAGGAATCACTGATGCAAATCAACTTAGTATCGTCACATAAAAACAAGTTTCAAGGTATTAGCCTTTTTTTAGTGTCTTAATTTGGTTTAACCTTTCATTACCTTTCAGAGCCTGAACAATGTGGTCATGTATTTCCTTCCGTGCACTGTCACTGAGACTTGAGATGGTGGCGTCGAGCTCCTCGACTCTGACGATTGGAGTAACGAGACACGGGTAAGTCACCATTTGATAGAAACGTGACGTTCTAAGTCAGACCGGTTGAATCGTCGTACCCTTGCCGCTCGACGCTGCAGTTCTTTGCCGACAGTATTTTGAAAAACGGCGAAACATGCCGCGGCGACAGTTGGAACAGCAAGGGGGGCAGTCGAACCCGGAGCCATGTTGAGACGATGGAATCGCGCACGGATGG
This sequence comes from Hippocampus bargibanti, assembly GCF_051943395.1. Taxonomy (NCBI): domain Eukaryota; kingdom Metazoa; phylum Chordata; class Actinopteri; order Syngnathiformes; family Syngnathidae; genus Hippocampus; species Hippocampus bargibanti. The sequence goes on along the minus strand of NC_142743.1, from coordinate 10,062,937 downwards.
TTCGGAGAGATTCGCTCGATCGAACACAACGTCCAATAGGGCTGATCTCACTGGGGCAGGATATAAACTTTCTTTACCCTGCAGAAAATACGTGAAATGACGACAATCAGTGACACCAAGGGCCCTATTTAGGTATGTGTGTCTTCCATCAACTTCATACTTGCCGCCGGAAGCAACTATTTGATGAGAAGAAATGAGTGTCAGCGTAGAGCACCAATGTGTATGTGCAACTGTCGCGGCTAAGAATTGAAGCGGATTTACGTGGGACAGGAGTTGTGAGACAATCTCTTTTTGTCAATGGATGCTACAGCTTTGTGTTTGCTTTCAACATTTAGCTTGCAGCAGAAGTGCACATTTCACCATGACGTCCCTGATCCACTGGTGAAAAGGACACTTTGATCAACTCCTCTTTTATCTAGAACTGCTTCATACAACAGAAGCTGCAGAAAGTGCTTTAGATTGAATGACTGTGTCGCTTGTGTTGTGTCACATTATGTTATTTTTGTTGTTTTTTGACTGAAAGATGGCGCAGCGAGAGTGGCGCCTTTACAGCAGGTCCTGTATGGTGTTTTTCTACTTCTTCCTTTCCTCTTGCTTTCATCACTTTGTTGCTGTGTAATGTAAATTTCTCCACTGCGAGACTAATAAAGGCTAACCTAATCCAACCCAATTAATATTAAATGTATTTTTCTTGATGTCAGTTAAATACCCACTCTGATAGATGGGGAGAAGTCATCAAAGAAGGTCGGCAGGGACTGCTTGGAGACATACTCCATCACCATGGCGACCTGGGCAGGGCTGGTGAGCACACCCGGCGTGGAGGACAGGTCAGCAAGCTGTCTCACCGTTAATTGTGGTAAGGCCTCGAACTATACGCATGAAGATGTACACATATACAGGGAGATTTAATAGGATTTGGGGCGTGAAAAAAAATAATTAAAAGGTATTAGAAAGTACCGGTGAGAAATTGGGATGGAGCATCTGAAGCTCACTGAGGAGAAGAAGGTGAGAGAAGGCCCCGATATTCAACTGTAGCCATTCGCTGCTGTTGCTGCTATGGGTGATGCAGCTGGGATCTGGACCACAATAAATACAAGTGGAAGAACAGAAAGTAGGTAGATGTGTAAATTTTTGCCAATGCATACAATGTATGCGTGCAAAAATCTCACCGTTTGTGTTATTACGAGTCAGGAAGAGCTTGACGAAGTTTGTTAAAACAGACGTCTGTGTGGCAATGCTCATGTTTGGCTGGACGTGACTCAGAGCCTGCAAGCTGTAGTCAAGAAAAAAAGTGGATGCAATGACATTTGTGGCCTGAGATAAGATTTCAATTTGATACACTGTCGCACTCGTATCTCAAACGATCCTTCCTCGGAAATCCACGCCCGGCTTCCCCAAATGCCATGAAATTTGTTTTCGTGTTTATTTGAATAAGGGAAGATCGGAAATTGAAATTGAGAAACAGCTTCTGTCCCACTCCGTATGCTCTTATTTTTTGCTGTTCCTAATTTGGCCACTTGGCTGCAGTATAAGGCAGACAAAATTTCAATCTTGGCAGTCGGGCGGCTGCCAATCACATTAGCGTCGGGCCTGTTTCGTTGACGTCATCGGTTTGGCACAAATATTAATTACAGCGAATAAATACTTGAGAAAAGTGGGTAATATATGTTTTGTCCACATGAAATGTTTTTACGGAACCATTTTTGTTTGATCCATTGATGAAAGCGTTCAAGGGCCACAATGCAGACGCTAATTAGCATTAGCAATCGGCAACTAGGGCCTTTCTTTAAACGGTTGATTGAATGTTCTAGGTTTTGTTTGTGAGTACATTTCAACCAGTAGTGGCATTATAGAGTTTGAAGACTCCCGTTTGACGTGAACCTTTCATTATTTGTCAAACTACTGGTGACTGGGAAATAACCTTAATGGAATTCACTCTCACTAAACTCAATGAATGTGACCACAGTTCAAAGCAAATCTTGTATCTTAAGACCTCTCAGGTCAAGCCCTTGCATGCTGACCTCGATGTGTTTGCATATCCGCACGTCTTACATGTGGTGGTAGTTGATGCAATCCAAATTCTTGGTGGTGAGACAAGACAAGAAATCAGGAGATACTGCATGCAGAAATGGGCGAAGCCTGCGGTTGAACCAGAGGTCAATGTCATTGACGTAGACTGCAGGGAAAGGATCCAATTGGACTTCTCGGATAGCGTCCAAAATGACAGAGGCTGCTGAATGCCAAGGGTTAAACGCCTGCAAAGTAAAGCACATGTGAGAGTTCCTTGTAATTGGTTAACTTATGGGTTCTCCAACCTTTATTGAGCCAACTCACAGATGAGCACATACATTTTGTCATGCTGCCTTTAAAGAAATAATCTGCTCATCAAATCAAGTTTGGCATTTCCTAACCAGAGATTACTTTGGGTTCTTTACAGTCTTTGACTTTACAGTGTGATTTTTATTCTTTATTTACACAGCCTTCCTTGTGGTCGGAATTCATCACAGCCTTCCTTGTGGTCGGAATTAATTTCAATTATTTATTGTTTCGAGCAGGTCGTGTTCTATATAACATACATACATACATACATACATGACTAATATAACTGCATTGGGTTCAAATCTTAATGTGAATGTTCATATTTTCCTACCATGTTAGTGAGAAGATCCAGAGACTTGTTCAGCAAATGAGAAGATTTGGTGAAGAGAAGCTTCCACAAGGGAAGGTGTTCAGAGGGGTTGCAGGTAAAGATCACTGCCAGATCCTGATCTGTTAAAGCCATCAGCTGAGCCAAGAAAGAACAGAGCGGGTGAATGAAGACTGAAGGCCACATTAAAACTCCATTCTATTGAAAGGCGTGATATTTACCGATGCACATGCAAATTGATCCACAGTAAAATTGCAGAGGCTTCCTTGATGTGTCCCGTTGTCCAGTAGAAGCTGTAGTGCAGTGCTGTTTGGAAAAAATGCCATTGTGGACCCTTTTCCAAATCAATTTCTGAATTGTGTCTGTATGGCTTGACCTTAGCGGCAGCAAAACTGTACTTACCTGTTGACTGCCATACATATCTCTGTGGCTGTGAGCAACAACATGACACAAGTGAGCGACAGTGAAGCATTGCGTTATGGATAAAGAAAGAAAATGACTTACCGTTGATTGGGGTGACAGTGCACTGAAGGTTAAGAAAATTAATATGGTAAATTATACTATACTACGATAAAATACACCAAAGTAAAAAGTGGAATTGCACAACATCACCTCTCCACTGTAGATGACGCAAGCTACAAAAAAAGAAAATACAAGGAAATTCACATTTTTTGGAACTAAATACAGTACATGTAAAATGCCGAAATGTTGAACTCACTGGATTTTATTATTGAGTACACTTGCACAAGATAATGAGATAAAGGAAATATCAGATTACTTAACATTGTTGGGATATTTATTGTAGGATATTCTTGTGGTTGTATTTTGCTGTGAAGTCCAAATTGTCTCATTATGTTAAGCCTCTCAGGATTTCAAATGAGATAATTAGGAATACATTTATAAATAATTTTCCAAAATTAATCTATTATTGTATTTCATTAGATTGAGCGAGTGTGTTATTGTAATTTTTTTTCATTGTCTCACCAGGCGGAAGGAGCTCAGCTAGTTCCAGCTTGCTGGAGGTGATCGACGACGCCACATGAAGAGGAACGGTGAGGATGGCCAGGTCCAGTCTTGTGAAACTGGAGCATGAGAACGGTAAACTCATTTACGTTACATTTCCAATTGAAACATTTTTCATCTAAATTTATTCAGTGAGTCAAGTATGGTGAAATACTCTATCCTTTGCATTTTGATTGAAGACTGTCAGGCCTTTTATTAAATTGTGAAAAAAACATGATGTCCTTTTTGAAAGACATTTCATGGATGGACTCACAATATTTTGTAGGAGGAACAGGAAAGATTTCCGTGCATCGGCTGGAAAGGAAAGAAAATAAAAATGTGGTTAATGTCATTTTTTTTCTTTCAAACACTTGACTGCTGCTCACAGGTTTAAGACGTCCGATAAGATGCGTGAGGAATTCAGGAATTTTCAATTGTTCCTCGGGCGAGTTGGTCAGGTGATCAAAAATCGCATTGATGATGACGTCTATCTCCGGGAGACCGGGATACAAAGTGAACAGCAAGTCCAGCCATTGATGTAAAGACAGAAGATTCAGGGCCTCCAGCTAAAAAGAGGCACTCATTATGATCTTGTTCGGAAGATGAGCCGACAACTATGATCTGTTGGTTGTTTTATCATCACATCTCACAGGGTTGAAATCCGGGTTGAGCTGCAGTATCTCTTCGAGGGTCAAAAATTGGGAAAACGGACCCATATTCACCATCAGCCACTCTGTGCTGCTGTTGAATCCCGAGAGGCAGCCTGGGCCTGTGAATCATCAAGAAGTCATCTCTATGAAAACGTTATGAATCGAACAAGTAAAACATGACACAGATGATGCAGTTCTAGGGCATGATATGAATCCCTATCGTTGACGTGCGTCGGCGGTGTTCACACCCACTATGGGGCAAAATACCCTTTTCTAAAGAGATCTATGTGGGTCTGCGAAAATCTAACTCCTTAGCGTCTGCTGCTGCCCATATTTGCACTGGCCATGTTGATAAGCTGAAATGCTTTACAGCTACTTGTTAACTGCTACTTAAAATTCACCAATTGTAAATTTATGAGATGTATTTTAAATTGAGTGAGGGCATGCATGATGTGCTCACCTGAGACTGGACCAGACAGGAAATTCACAATGAATTGCTGCAAGATCCCGATCCTCCGCATATGGGTGATGTTGTCATAGTGTTGCTTGAAAATTCCCAGGCTGACATTGAAAAGTGCATAAGGAAGCAGTTTGGTACTTTTTCCTCAAAAGAAAGTATCAACAAATAGAAATTGCATTTTCATATAAAAAAGGTGATGTCATTTTAAATATTTTTCATTCCCAACTAGGGAAAGGTCCTAGTTGGGACCTTTGCCCATGAAGTGCTAAACGAGAAGTATTTGAAATATATTTAATTTCATCTGTGAGGTTTTATTTCCTGAAGAATGAAGACGAAGTGTGCCTATTTTTAAGAACAAGGGAGATGTGCAGAGTTGTAGTAACTGCAGAGGAATAAAGTTGATGAGCCATACAATGAAACTATGGGAAAGAGTAGTTCAAGCTAGACGAAGAGCAGAAGTGAACATTTGTGAGCAGCAGTACGGCTTCATGCCAAAAAAGAGTACAACAGATGCAGTGTTTGCTTGAAGAACGCTTATAGAGAAGTACAGAGAAGGTCAGAAGGAATTGCAGGAATTACAATGTCTTTGTAGATCTGGAGAAAGCATATGACAGAGTGCCCAAAGAAGAGCTGTGGTATTGCATGAAGTCTGGAGTGACAGAAATGTATGTCAGAGCGGTGCAAGACATGTATCATGACTGTAGGACAGTTGTGAGGTGTGCTGTCGGTGTGACTGAGGAATTCAAGGTGGAGGTGGCACTCCACCAGGGGTCAGCTCTGAGCCCTGGTGGAGGTGGCACTCCACCAGGGGTCAGCTCTGAGCCCCTTCTTATTTGCTATGGTGATGGACAGGCTGACAGACGATGTTAGACAAGAATCTCCTTGGACCATGATGTTTGCAGATGACATTGTGATCTGTAGCGAGAACAGGGAACAGGTGGCGGAGAAACTACAGATGTGGAGGTATGCCCTGAAAAGGGGAGGAATGAAGATCAGACGCAGCATGACGGAAGAGGTGACGGAGAAGGATTCTGAGCCTTGAACTGCCAGACAGGAGACCGAGAGGAAGACAGAAGAGGAGGTTTATGGATGTTGTTAAAGAGGACATGAAGGTAGCTGGTGTGAGGGAAGAGGATGTACAAAACCGGGTTAGATGGAGGACATTGATTCGCTGTGGCGACCCTAGAAGGGAAAAGCCGAATGGAAAAGAAGAAGAAGAAGACTACGGTCTTATAATGTTTTTTCCTACACTTACATCTCCTGATATGACTGACAGCTGAGATTCCTGTCGCTTAGGCAGCGCAGGAAATTGTCGGACGCCATCGGCAGGAAGCCCTTCAGGCGCCCAGAGAACCACCTGGCGATGACGCTGCTGTTCCTCAGTTGTTCGTCGCTCAGCAACGCCACGCGGGTCTCACCGATCACATCTAGAATCTCAGGTGCAGATGGTCCAATTGTGTACTCGGGCTATGCAAAAAAACAAAAAGTTTTCTGAATCGTCTGTAATCTCATTTCTAATGATGACTTCTTTCACTCACGATGCTGGCTAGCAAATCCAAAGCTGGATCCAAGATGGGCGCAAGATGACCAAGCAGGATCTTCCACAGCACTCTGGACCGTTTGCTGTTCCCGGTGAGATTACACGACAGAAGAGATGCCAGCTGAGTTGCTGCGAAGTTCTGCAGCTGGATATAGGAGATGGATAAAATCACAATTATGGTAAAAACTATATTTTTAATGAGTGAATGAGAGACTGGATATATATAGAGAGAATGGTATTGGTAGCTAGCTAACTGGCCCTGTGAGGCAAATTGAAAATCTCATTGGCTAAACAAAAAAAGACTGTTAATAGACTTTTGGGAATAAATCAATAATAATAATAATAATAATAAAAATACATTTCATTTATAAGCGCCTTTCAAAACTCTCAAGGTCACTTTACAGTCACATGATCAGTTTTTCTGTGGGTGAGCAGCGGCAGCCACATGCTCTAGCGTTCTCAAATTAATAGAAAGTTGGCTAGCTAGCCACTAGATAACTAATATATAGCTAGATAGATAGATAGATAGATAGCTTATATATAGCTAGCTAGGTAACCAGCTAGCTAATAGGTGGATAGCTAGGTAGCCAGCTAGATGGCTAGCTAGGTAGCCAACTAGATCGCAAGCTAGATAGCCCGCTAGATAGCTCAAGTGAGTGACATAATGTAAAAAGACCAGGAAGGAACCATCGTACACTTTCTGATCGACATTACCATTTCAGTGGTAAAAAAAACAGTGGTGTCTTTTTAAAATCAAAACGGGCCCCAAAATAAAATAAAAATAGAACCTGTGCGCACGCATACTCCTCCAGTGTATAGTTGCAGGGGATGTCCACAGATGTATTCATGGCCAAATGAAGGTCGGAGCTGCACGATTTTGCGTATTACAATATCAGGATGACAAGGCGACTTGTAGTATTTAACTTTCTACATACCTGTCGATTCCCTTGCAAACGTCAGTTGCTGTAAAATTGCATAACATTTGTATTTAATGTACATGTCATGTTTTTCAGATGTTTCATCATAAATCTGTCTAACGCAAGTGACCTCACCAGGTAAAAGCAATTTCAGCAGTTCTGTCAATGTGTCTGCTGGATACTTTTTTTTGTCAAATTTTATAATGCAATTTGTGTGATTTAGAGCAAATATGTAATTTTTTTAAAAGACATCTTACCATTCTGGATCACCAAGCACTGTGCAACAACAAACCAGGTTAAAGTTTCTAAAATTGAATATCATTGTGAATGTAGTTCGAGAAAACCTCACCTTGATGTTGTCAGACACACACTCTGCAGGAGAACATCCCCCCGCCCCAAAAAAAAAAAAAAAAAAAAATCACACATTCAGGTTCAGGTGACAACTCCGGAATGTATCCAACAATATTATTAACAAGATTTGCTCATGGAAGTTTAATGTATGTCGCTGTGACAAAGTTGTTTCAACCTTTAGGTGTGGATTGGATGAATTGGTCTACTTTCTCCCATATGAGAAATTCCAGGTCAGGAGTCACGGATACAATCACTCTTTGTAGCTGCTCAAGACTAAAACAGAAAAACACAAATAATGAAGCAGAATTTCTAACCACAAATGGATGGGCTGGAAAAAAAATATTTTTTCAATGTCAAAAGCAACAACTTGACAATGTGGTCATTTTTCCCCATCCCTCCATGCATTTTCAACACCACTCCATTTTAAACGCTCATTCTGAATAGATGTTGCTAGAGTCGCTGGAGCCTATCCCAGTTGACTGAGCGGAATGCAGACGACACCCTGAACCGGTCGCCAGTCAGTCACACTCACAGCTATCAGCACCCCATTCACATTATTTCAAAGAAAAAAAAGATCAAACACATTTATTCAAACATTATTAGACATTATTGTAAATCGTTTGTATCTGAAACATTTTATATTGTTTTTGACAGAAAACATATTGCCTAGTCATTAAAAAAAGAATACTCACATAATTTTCAAGACTGCACAGGTAGGCTGGACCTGCAATATTCAAAACGTTTTTAGCACGCTCTCCTGATAGTGAAGTACAGCTGAGTCATCACAATCAGACCCAACAGAGCAGTCACCTCAGTAGCCAGCAGGAGCAAAGCGTGCGAGACCTCGAGAAGCCTCCTCTCTCTGGGAGACTCCAGCAGGAAATCAAACACCTCACGAATCACCTCGTCCTTCTCGGGAGGAGGCAGGGAAGGCAGGAGCATCAGCTGTGCAGTCTGTCTAGGAGTCAGCTGATCCAGAACCTCCAGCTAGAGAGGTGACAGAGAGATAATTGACATTAGGCATGCGGCTGAGCCTTCGATTGGTCGTGTTCTGATACGCGTGGCTCACTCCCGAGAAGTTGGGGTTGAGATCGTAGAAGTCTGTGATGTCAGCAAAGTGCAAGAAGTCACCAAAATTCTTCCACAGCCATTTGGTACTATTGTTAGCTGAGAAACACGCATCTGAAACGTACACATCAGCAAGTACGATATATTACGGACCCACCCGCGATAGGGGTGTCTATACAGAGTTTTGAAACTCATGTTCAAATAATTCCTTGCGTTAAATCTTTAACCAGATTAAAACACATTTTATTTTTTTTCTCACCAGACATGTTGTGACGTCTCAGGAAGGAGTAAATGAAATGCACGTAAATGTTTTGGTGGTGTAGTGACATGCGCTCAAAGTAGCTCATGTGTTGACTGAGGAGAGCAACGCTGCACAGTGACAAAAGATAAATATTGTCACTGGAAACGTTTAACAAAGATTCCTCTGAGAAGATAAACATACCAACGCCATGACAGAGTGACAGTAAATCAGTGGCAGACTCACAGGGCTTGGTAGGCGGGACAGGAGAAGTTGTTGGCACTCAGGCAGGAGAGCAAGTCCGTGGGTATGTGTGGAAGTAGGGGTGATAGCTTGATATGAAACCACATGCCAATGAATTCCGGGTCGTGTAGATTATCCTGAGTAAAACTGTAAGAGTCGGTTTCACTAAGGATCTGCCAGAAGTCAGATGACACTTCTGTGAAGTTCTGGAAACAAAAAAAAAATGGAAATGAAACTCTCGAGGACTTGCACACTGCAAAAACCAAGACAAGGGCATGGAAAATCCTACTAGAACCTTCGCACCCTGCCCACAACCTTTAAACAGCTTCTTCCCCCGTCGCCATTAACTCTCTAAACAATAACCCAAATGTATTATAACCTTATAGTGTATTTTTGCAATTTTGCACAATTCTGAGGAACAGCATCCCGTTATAATCATTGTCGCTCTAGTTCTGTACTCGTGGGATTGGTTCCTATCCAGAGACTGTGTGCATGTGAGTGTGAGTTTGTCTCTAAAATGACCAGTTTAAATCATCTGGAATAGGCTCCAACAACTGCCCGCGACCCTGTTCAGGTAAGCTTGTTTGAAAAAGGATGTTTAGGTGGAAGGATGGTGTATTATTTTGATTGTATGATTTTTTTTTTAATGTGCAATGAGTTTGGGTAGTAGAATAGCTCACAGCTGTGACAAACTCCTGAATCAGGAAGTTGAGGCGTTCCGTCAACTCCAAAATCAGTCTCATGACATTCTCTTCAGACATGGTCAGGTTGGTCCGAGCTGCGCAGTGCATAATGCGTGCCATGTTTCCCACCGCATCAGTTAACTGGGGGCGGGAGTGGGAAGGGGCAATAACAAGGAAGAATTTGGACAAACTGAAATGATATACAGCCAGATATGTGTGTCTTTGTTTTTTAAATACCCCACAAGGATTGCCGTCGAGAGTGACGCTGCAAACATCCTGGATGTCGACCGTTCCATTGTCCACATTGTGATCCAGGTCGCTGTAAGATATAACACAACATGATAATACGCTGGATGGATGGACGGACGGACAGACAGATAGATAGATTGATCCGACGGATTGATAGGTACAGTAGACAGATCAGACGGATTGATAGATACAGTAGACAGATGGATAGATAGATGGATCGATGGATAGACGGGTCGATAGATGGATAGATATATGGCTGGATTGATCGATAGATTGATCAGATGGATCGATAAGATGGATTGATAGATACAGTAGACAGATGGATAGATAGATGGATCGATGGATAGACGGGTCGATAGATGGATAGATAGATGGCTGGATTGATCGATAGATTGATCAGATGGATCGATAAGATGGATTGATAGATACAGTAGACAGATCAGGCGCATTGATAGACACAGTGGACAGATCAGACGGATCGATAGATAGATCAGAGGCATCCCTAGACAGAATAGACGGATCGATAGATACAGTAGACAGGTTAGACTGATGGATAGATTGATAGATTATAGATCAGATGGATTGATCAGACAGATCGATCGATCAAATGCACAACAACAAAAAAACAGGATTGGATTTTTACTGAGGCCTAAGTGTCAGTGGGACGTACAACACATGACGAAAGGCGAGTAGGAGATGATCACTCATGAGGGTTTGTTCCTCACTGGAGAACCTTCGCAGTATGGGTAGGACGATGTGTCGATACCAGTCGTTCATTTCATCAAACTGTGGCGCATCCAGGGCGAGAGGTGAATAATAAGGGCTATAATGACTCGCCATCTCCGCCAGTGTCCAGTTGAGCAGGAATTGCATCAGCGTGCTAGTTCTTATTCCCGATACCTCTCTCTGGGAAATACAATGGGAAATATTGATTAATACACCAATATAGTCAGTATGTGCCTGGACGACAAATGAATGTTAGTACCTGTTTGGTAAAGGTGACAAAGTTATGAACGAAGCTCATGATGGGTTGAAAAGCTATTCTGGTGCCTTCGATCACCTGGAAATCGGATTGAAATTTAGTGTGTACTCAATTCTTGCATTCACGTGAGACAGCAACTCAAATTGTGGGTCAGGAGTCAAAATGGGTTGCAGTTTTACTGAGTCATAAACTGTCAAACCCTAACAATGTGATTTTATTGAGTAGAAAGCAGACACTTCAGTTCTTTCTGTACATTTTTTTACACTTCTCATTGTCTGTCATAAATGAATGAAAATTACATGTAAAAATGAATGCAATTAACATGTAATATTCAAATATAACATTATTTGAGTTCTCTAGCTGTTCAAGGCCCAAAATTCAGAGTCATTGACAATTCTACAGACATTGACAATAATGTTGTTTATCATCATTCATCAGAAACTTGATTTGTTTTCTGTGCCTTCCATTTGCTGAGACTCGGTTCTATGGGGCAGTGCAAAAGTCAGCATACCTCTGTGAGGGCGTTATGATGAGATGGGGGGACATACGGGTTGTATGATATGTGGGGGTCTTCAGACTTGGTCCAGTTATGCATCCCTTTATAATTATTGGTGTTGGCTGGCAGGGCATCTGACATCAAACTGTGGAAGATAAGCGAGAGGGAGTCGTTGGATAAACCCGCCACCTCAGGCCTTATAAGCAGTTCAGCTTTTTGCGCCGGAGAGAGTAGGTGTAGAACTTCCAGCTGTGTCGGAAAGAAAAGAGAAGAGATTGAGGGTTTGCTGCTTTGTATGAAGCTCATCTACGAATGGTCCAGCGGTCCATTTTAAAAATCAAATGTTGTAAATGTTAGGATGTCAATAAATCCGTAAGAAAAGTGTGACTCACGCCGCTGAAAACTATATTGAGCGCTGGTAAATCGCTTATTCTTGCCATGACGCTGAAAGCACCGAAATTCTTCATCAGCCATTCTTCACTGCTCTCATTTGGATTCACACAACCTGTGTAGAAATAACCAAAAAAAGCATACATTTTGCGACCGTGTTCTACGATGCTATAAAATATATTTAAAGTTGAGCTATGAAAGGACTAAATATTTGCTTTTGTACTAATATTTGGGTCTCTGAAGTGCCTGTCCACCCATCAAGTATAAAAATAAACACTTAATAAAATTGACGGAACACCTGCCCCCACGCAGAGTTTCATCACCCATGAGCTAGACCGTCTTAAGATTTTGCCATCGTCAAGCAATGTCTAAAGTCTTATGTAGTCCTAAAATTCGATATTCTGTGGGTTCTGCAGCTTAAGTGAAAATGACAAAAACCCTGGCACGGAATGGACACATTTTTGCACATCGTCTGGCAGTGAATGAATTAAAATTTACACTTTAATCAGAAATCCAATGTGGTGGTGAAGCATTACCAGTCACTCCATTTCTCGACAGGAAGGGATACATAAAGAATGAATAGATCCATTTTTGCCTGGCAGGGTTCATCTCAGAGAAATGCTGGCTGAGCTCCTTCACCCTGCGAGAAAACAGCGTAGTATTCGGAAAAGAAGCTCGCTTAAGTGACAGACGGACACCACGTACATTGTTTGGTAGGTGGAACAGCTAAAATTCTTGTTGCTGAGGCAGACCAGGATGTGTCTGTTGATTGATTTCAATAACGGTGTCACTTTGACCGCCATCCACATCTCTACCAGGGCTTCATTATGGAGCGGCTCTGCGTCAGGGTCCAGAAAAATAGCTCCCTCTAGGCTTAGGTAAGCTCCTTTTACGCTGGACCTCTGTCAGAATATAAAAAAGGGAAATGAGATTGGTAGAAAATAACAACTATGATGATGCACTATAAAAGAGAAACCGTTTTTGATCATTTAAAGGACAACCGACGCCTTCGGACAAGTTGTGTCCATAATTTGTAAAATCACTTCAAATGGCTTCTACTGAGTGTATTTTACAAATATTCCACGGCATATAGCTATATTTTAGTTTTAAGACTATTCAGGTAGTCTTGTTTTCGAATTGATGACGATGCCTGACCAGAGAAAGCGACACACAATGCATTTTGGGTACTTTGTTTGGTCTGAAAACGTGTTGATCCGTGTTGGTGGCGAAATTAGAAGGAAAACACATAAATAACGCAATGGTGAATCGTTGTGTGTTGCACCAAGACTACCATTTGATTCTAGTTGACCCGAATTCCCAGAAGACAAATCATCCCATTTCCAACGGAGCTTGGGTGCCATCTTGTGCATTTTCTGGGACGCTACATTGGAGTCCTGACTGCTTGAATTGATACGCAAGTACTTCTTTAATCGTTGTACTAAGTTCATCCTGTCTACTTGATATCTAATGTTAAGCAGATTCTTTTCTTACAGACAGTGTAGGTGTTCAAATACCTGACATGTTTCGGCGACTACTTCCGCCTTCGTCAGAGTGACACTCTGACGTCATAAACAAGGGGGCGGGACCTTCTGAAACTGGCCATTTCCGGTATTTTAGATGCTACGTTTTTCTGATGTCAGTTAGGAAACAAAAAAATGGTGTCGGTTGTCCTTTATGTATATGAGTAGGAAATATGTGGTTCATGTGCTGACTGCTCAAACCAAGAGTGCTCTGCTTTAATCTGCTTATAAGAGCTAAATGGACTCATTGCAGAGCAGGCTTAAAAATGTTGTTTTGTTGTTATTGTTAATGTTATTTTGGTGCCCATTTCTTCCTACCCACTGTCTATGTGCTGATAATTAACTTGCCAGGTAGGTATTTGTACGACAACATTCCTCAAGCCACATGCAAGTGATTCGGTCACGGGCGTAATCTTAGGCCGAGCCTACCATGAATGTATAAACATCTATCGCCGCTTCCAGCATTGCTTTCAGATTTCGCATGTGGTCCCTTCCAGTGTTTGATGCAGGCGAGCCCACACACTGGAGGAAGCAGGGCGCTGCATCTGAGTCCTATAGAGTGAGAAAAAAAAGAATGAATGAATGAGCAAATCCAGATCAATCAGGTTTTATATTTTTATCTCTGTGGTTGGGAGTCTTTTACTGAGCGAGTTGCTTGTTCTGTAGCCACGAAGGGACATAAGTCTTCTTGTGCCGGTCCCAAGCCCGGATAAATACAGAGGGTTGTGTCAGGAAGGGCATCCGACGTAAAAATTTGGCCAAAACAAACATGCGGATCAAACCTCTAAAGACGGAGGACACTGATTCGCTGAGGCGACCCTTCGAAGGGAAAAGCCGAAAGGAAAAGAAGAAGATCTTTGGAAGGTAATTTGATCGTAATGATAACGTGAGTGAAAGGGGGGTAAAGAAAATATAATCTCCGAATTCCTTTTGATGAGTCATAAATTGTTGGAACTTCACTTGTCACTTACTTGGCCAGTCGAATTGCATCTTGATTCTCTGTGCCTGACATGCAAAACAATGAGCATTCAAAGTCATCACAAAGGCTAGAAATTTGTACGGAAAAACAGGAAATTCTCTCTTTTAGGCTGCTTACCCATGTTGACTCGATGGGCCTGTTGGGGTGAAAAGAGAGACAAGAATGGGGGATTGATAATAAGAACATGTACTCGCAATATTTGCACGTAAATCCCGAAAAAGAAATGCATATACAGTGATACCTTGGTTTACAAACTTAATTGGTTCCCAGACAGAGTGTGTAAGGCAACAAATGTGTATCCCAAAAATTAATTTCCCATAGGAAATCATTAAAATTAGAATAATTCGTTCCTAGGTCCCCATAAAACATAATTTTCTACTTTCTAATTTTCTAAGCGTTAAAACTATACAAATATACCTTATTTTATGTATAATAAATGTGCTACGGTATTATAATTAAAGAAATAAACTGTACTGTATAATAAAGTCATTTTATTTACCTTTGTTATGGTCATTGATGGCTTGATGTAGGTGCTTTCTCTGCCATAATTTTACCTTGTTCCTCGTCAATTGTGTTCTGTTTAGCGGGGTTGATAGCTTTTTGCATCAAGTGTACAGATGGCTTGTGCGGGTTGTTTGTGGAGCCCGATGATGGGATATTTTAACATTGCAGTCTCTTTCATGTTTAAACCACCTCCCCTCACCGCTGCCTTCTTGACCAATCACGTGGCATTAACCGAAGACTGGGGGTGGGGAATAGAGGACAAAAACAGTTGGCTGCCATTTTGTTGTAGAAGAACGGGCTAGTTCGCGAACGACACATCTCTCATTGGGGCAGCTCCGTGTACGAAAAAGGTTTGTATGCCAAGGCAAAGTTCGTATGCCAAGGTAATATTTTCATAAATTTAACGTTCGTAATCTGAAAAGTTTGTAAGCCAAGGGGTTCGTAAACCGAGGTATCACTGTAGTCGTATTCCACTCTTAACAGCACCTGTGAAGCAAAAGCAAATAAAGACATGGACCTTGATTATCTCTTACCAAAGCAACACCACAGGAGGTAAAGCAGCAGGAAAATGTAGCTGGATGTCATGATGCTGCAGTTCTCATGAGGATCAGTACGGTTTTGTTGCTGCCGAGGCAAACAGACACATCACGTTAAACGCTCCACACCACCGCTGCGTCAAAATGCAAGACCGATCCACAAGGTCGGCGTCGCCATGATGAGATTTTAGGATGATAATGAGGCACTTGTATTCTTTATAAAAATTCTGCTCAGACATGCGCGCTATGTGCAATTGTGCTGTTGGATACAAAATGCTGCAACGTGAGCAGCCGATACAAATCAGGGAGTGGCCATCAGATACTTTTCAGGATCTACCATGACCTTCATCGTTGTCGCACAATAGTCTGAGACTTCAGTAAAAAGAATGCTGAAATTCAACACTGTACAGGCTGAACAATGAACACAAAAGACCTTGCGATTCTCTATTTTTACAAAAACAATACAATAACGGGGGAGGGGGATGGGCCAAGTGCCATGGTATCATGGGACTGACAGAAGAAGAACATTTGTTCATGTACTGTACGTTTTGACATCTCAGTTGTTCCCCTATAACAGGCTTAACATATGTCGATCAGGAAATCTATCACCCAGAGTCTGCATTTTTCTGTCTTGTTACAGTATATGGGCTACAAATAATAATAATAATTTTAAAAAATGGCCCGGTGGGTAACTGGTTAGCATGTCACCCTCATTATGCAAAGGTGCAGTTTTTGGTTCCTGCTGCGGCCTTCCTGTGTGGCTGGCAGATTAATGGAATACTTTTAAATCGAGTCGGTTCATTTCATCTGTGGCCTGTGGCTTCAAGTATTGCCATCATTAAATCTTTTAGAAATGTTTTTGCAGGTGTAACTAAAGCAGTAATGGGCAAACTACGGCCCGCGGGCCACATACGGCCCGTGAGGCTTTTTAGATCGTCCCACCGAACTTGTTCAAATTATAGTAAAAACAGTGTCTGATTTGAAACTCATGACAAAAAGTTAGCGGACACCAGGGTTGACAACTCTGAAAAGTTGCCTGCCCGGCCATGAACTTGCCTGCCCCATATTCCAGGTATCCGCGAAATAGTATGTAAATGCCATTTCTTGCATATTCCTTGAGACAAATTTATGAACTGATAAGGGCTATGTTTCACATTTCAAAAACAGTTAATACATTGGGTTGTAGTATTCTTACTGTGCTATGAGGTTTACACACACTACATTTAAAGGCCAACCGACATCACTTTTTTGTTTCCTAACTGACATCAGAAAAACGTTTTATAGCATTTAAATGTCCAAAACACGCACTATGATATTTTTATTCAAATGCAAAACACCAATAAAAATGACTTAAAATATCTAAAAAGTACTTCAATTTGAAAGCGGAAGTGGCCAGTTTCAGAAGGTCCCCCTTCTTCGTGGTGTCACGCCAAGGCGTCTTGCCTTGCTTGAGAATCAAACAGTGGCTTCAGATTCAGAGAAAATGCTTTCTTGTTACTCATCCAGTTATGAATATGATTCAAATAGTTCTGAAGAGGAAATCATACATATTTGCAATCGATTAAAGAATTTAAATAAAGGTATTCTGATTCTGATTCTGATTTTGATGCATCTGGAGAGAAATGTAGTGACAAACTCTTTAGTACTCAGAGTACCCAAAAAAGGCAGAAGATGGCGACAAAGCTCCGTGGAAATTGTCTCCTGGGAGGTTTTGTCAACGAATGTCAAATACGTCTTGATGCAACACACAACGATTCACCATTGCGTTATTTATGTTTTTCCTTCTAATTTCGCCATCAACACGGATTAACACGAAATTTTCAGACCAAACAAAGTACCGCAAAATGCATTGAGGTGATGCAAGGTATGTCCTTTCTCAGTCAGGGGCGTTCCTTCAGTGACGTAGGGTGAGGACCACCAACTCAAAAACATGACTTCCGGAATATTCTGCACGATTCTTAAAACGTAAAATATAGCTATATGTAGTGGAATCTTTCTAAAATACGCTCAGTAGAAGTCATTTGAAGCCATTTTACAAATTATGGACACAACTTGTCAGGAGATGTCGGTTGTCCTTTCATGCTTTCGTATATCCGGCCCAAACACTCCCTCCAAATGCTCCTGGCCCAGCCGGCCGCTCTGTCAAGTTTTAGAACCCATTGTGGCCCGCGAGTCAAAAAGTTTGCCCACTCCTGAATAGCCTTTCGGACAACGGTTACCAAAGTGCACCGTTTATCCTGTTATCAGGTTACAGGCTATCATTATCATTGCTGCATAAAATAGTTCACTCATTCACTGTCATTATTCAATTTATTCGGGAATTGAAAAGCATGACGTGGAGCGCCATTCCCGAATTTGTTCGGGTTTTGATTTTTCTTGCCGATATAGCGCTGGTCAGACCTCTGGCAATGTTTTTTTCCTTCCCACGAGGGGACAGCATTTGCCTTTTTTACAGCCGCCCCCATTTCAAGCTCATTTTAATCCAGACCCATATAATTTAGAAATTAACTTTTTCTTCTGATGAAAGAAGAGAGTCTAAGGTTTCTTACACTGCATTGAATGTTTATGTGGTCCTAAAACTCAATATTCTGTGGGACTTGGAATTCGAGTAAACGCCTTGCCTGGTGACAGAATATCCAATTTGCTGTTGAGCGATTAGTGAGGTATACACCTGTTCCCTTTTCTGCTGCTCATTTCCTCCTTTTTTTATAACGAGCCTTTCTTTTGTAACAATGAAAGACACATTATGTTGAGGTCCGGTCTACTTTTCATCCAAACCAGCAGTAAAAGGCTCACTGCTTACTCACTAGAAGGCTGCCTCGTCAGTACGTACTTCCAATTGTGGGCGCAGGCTTGGTACTGGAACACCGTCGTTTTTCTGCCAAGTGTGAAAAGAGAATTGGGAAAAGGTGGAAGAGATGGTGAATACGTCAAGGAAGTCGCTTTTACAATGATTACAAAATCATTATGACACCATCTTAGAGGACGACAAGATGTGTGTTCACCAGGGTTGTAATTCTGTTTGTTTTTTTCACAGGTGCTAGCTCTTATTTTGTTGTGAATTTTGATGTTTAATTACGGTTAGTTTTAATTAGTTTTCAAAGTAGGGTTAGGGCAGTTTCTTATGCATAGTTTCGTTTTGATTGATTTCAGTTTTAGTTCTTCCAAATCTATGAAGCATTTGAGAGCAAAAATGGAACAAAGAGCCTTTTTTATTTATCTACTTTTACAGTTTTGTTGAGCACAAATCTAGTTTTTTTGCAGTCACTGCAATCCTTTAATTTGTCATCCAGGCAAGAGTTACTCGTTTTCTTTCATTAAATAAATAACGAGCACGGTTTGTTTGAGGGAAAAAAGGCATGTTTTTTTTTTTATCTGTTATCAAGCACTAATGAATTGATTTATTTGCCTCTATGTTTATTTATTTGCTATCTATTAGCTATCTAGCTGGAAAGCTAGCTATCTAACATATCCTGTGACTGTAAAATGACATTGAGAGGTTTGAAGGCGCTTAAAAATGAAATGTATTATTAGTATTATTGTTAGCTATCTATTACCTAGGTAGCTAGCATTCTATCTATTTGAGTTGCTGCTCACCCACAGCAAAACATATTCTGTGACTGTAAATTGACCTTGAGAGTTTTGAAAGGCGCTTAGAAATGACATCGATGAGAAGGTTTCTTCAGCCATCATATGTACTTCTTTGAAGGTGTCGGATGTTTTGCTTCTTATCCAAGAGGCTTCGTCAGTGAACTAAAACTTTTTTTGCTGTTAGTTTTGGCCCTATATATATCCCTACTGTCCAGACGTGGCGGTGCCGGACTCTGCTATAATTGTTCCCTACTCTCACGGTGGGGGGAGCAGAGGACTACTCCCTGCGGCTCCACTGATTACTTCTATTGTCCTGACTGATTACTTCTATTGTCCTGACTGAGTATGGGGTCTATGACTGGCCTGATTGCCCCATTTGCTCTGGTATCACCTCATCAACATAACTAAGCCTATGTTGCCTAAGCAGTCTGTTGTACGAACGATCAAAATTGAACCTCAGCCCACCATGGCAATTTAGTGAAGGGTTTTGCTGTTTTGTGAAAATAGCTTCTTTTACTCCCCTTTCAAACTATCTATTTTATTTCGCTAAGATTTCAACCTCATTGTCGTCAAATGAGTGGTTGCTAGCATATATGCATATGTACTGCCGATTGACGCCCACTAGTATTATCCCTGCATGCAACGTTGTTAGTCTTTTTTTGAGAATTTGTTTTGTCTTCCCAATGTATTGATCTTCACAATTTTCATTTTTACAACATATTAAATGAACTACTTCTGTTTTTAAAAACTTCTGTTTTTAGCGCTTTGTCCTCTTATAATTACTTTACAATCCAAAAAGGCTAGTTGTTTCTCTTTCATGTCCTCGTGAGTAAATTTAATATTGATGTCTACCGAGTTGAGGTGATCTGTGACGGATTGAATTTCTTGTTTTTAATAAATGAAATGTATTATTATCAATTACCTAATCTTACTAACAGCCTCACTCTACCTCTCTAACCCTAATTTGTCACTCTTGCCCCACACTTTGTGTGCGTATGTATATGAGACAGAAAGAATAATACCAAGCACTTTGCGTGTTTAATCAAGCTTATTCCAGCAGGTTAAAATAAACATTGACGTGGGACAAATCTACAATTTGCAAAGCCAGGCCTTCAGTGATGTGCTTTGAAAACATTTGAATTCAACATTTTTTTTCTCCTTTCAAATTTGTCCTCAAGTACTTCGCCTTTAAATTTGGGTAGGTGAAAATGTAGTTACACAAAATGTGCCGACCACTGGCCTCACACACACAAAATGAAATAATCTGTATAGTATTGCAATAAAAACAATCACATTTCTTGTCGATGTTTTGGTCTTATAGGTTTGCCTTGTGAAAAAAATATGTGAAATGGATTCTGAATGTAAATGACAGATTTTATTTATCTACTTCAATTTGAGTTAGTAACTTAGTAAAAATGCAACTTCAGTGAAATCCATGCTTAAATATGATACCTTGACTAGAAGTGGAAATATGTGTACTCACAGAGACATGTACAGCAGACATCATACGTTATAAATGTAGGTGTAAAAATATATTTTGGAATTGAGTCAAATAAGTGAGCTTTTTACAAACAGTACAAACTAAATGAGTATGAAAAAAATAACATATGTATTCATACTATAATAATATGAAATGTTGTGTTTAATATATTTTGATGAAACATGTTGAATGGGTATGAATTACTAAATTAGTGTTGTTGACATGGGAAAAAACACAATTTATCAGGTTCACTCTGATTTCCAATTTTTGATTCATATTGTCTGATATCTTTTTAGTTGTCTTTTGTTCTTGAACCATTTACAAACAATAACCACTCAGAATCTAGTTCTGGGTGTAAGAATAGATGTGCGTGATAGCATTCAAATCTCCCCTGGAGATACAAAAAGAATTGTGAAAACAAAGCTCAATGTCTTACCAAATCACGTTGTCCCTTCACCATGCATGTATGTTGACACCTGAGAAGCAGGTACACCAGTGTGTTTGAGGAATAAGTACACAGAAAGTCTCGCCCTCACACTGAAGGGGAGGGGCTAGTGTGTGTGTGTGTGTGTGTGTGTGTGTGTGTGTGTGTGTGTGTGTGTGTGTGTGCGTGCGTGTGTGTGTGTGTGTGTGTGTGTGTGTGTGTGTGTGTGCGTGTGTGTGTGTGTGTGTGTGTGTGTGTGTGTGTGTGTGTGTGCGTGTGTGTGTGTGTGCGTGCGTGCGTGCGTGTGTATTTGCTTCACTTTTAACACCATATATTACAGATTCATTCAAATCGAATAAATTTGGTCGATTGGACATGATTTGGAAAAGTACACCCGTCTATTCCGTTCAAGGTCTCACATTTGATGGACACAGCACAAACCAAGCACAATTTCAAAGGAAATTTCTCTTAACTTCTGAGGGAAAAAAATGGACTCCCTGTCAGAGCCCCCAATTTCTTCTGCGGAGAGGCACCAGAAAAACAACAATCTCTCTCCACTGATCAATTCTTAGTGGTAGAGTGGTCAGACAGAATGACACACGGCAGTCTGCCTGGAGTTTGAAATTGGCACCCGAAGGACTCTCAGATTATGAGAAAGAAAATTATTGGGTCTGATGAGACCAAGTTTGAATTCATTGGCATGTTAGAACGAAACCAGGCACAACTCATCACCTGACCAAAACCATCCTCATAGTCGAGAGGTACCTCAAAAGCAAAATGGGCGTAACTGTCCAAAGATAAATGTGTCAAGCTTGTGAGAACATATTTGAAAACCCTTGAGGCTGTTATTGCTGCCAAACGCAGAGCGTTGATGTGTATATGGAACTGCCGCGGCTTGGAGTTGAAGCGGATTTACATGGGACAGGAGATGTGGGTCAGTCTCTTTTCATCAATGGATGCTACAGCTTCATGTTTGCATTCAATATTCAGATTGTGGCAGACGTGCACATTTCACCATGACGTAACTGATCCACTGGTGAAAAGGACACTTTGATCCTCTCGCAGAGAGTGCTTAAGATTGAATGACTGGGTTTTTTGTGTTGTGTCACATTATTTGTTATTGATTTCTCCACTGTGATACTGACAAAGGCTAATCCGATCCAAACGTGCAACAACAACGCATTGGGCTATAAAAAACAACAACAAATTTTTGGTCATTTGGAAATATTGATTTATTTATTTGCTATATGTTTGCTTAAATATGTGGGTGTACATTTATATCTACAGTAAAGTCTCGTTATATCGATATTCAAGGGAGTCCGAAAAAATATTGATATAACCGGGACTATCGATATATCCGACCCTGTTTGCATGTAATTTTCTCCGTGCGTGCATAGAAATAGTATCGATATAACCGGGACTATCGATATATCCGATATCGATATAACGAGACTTTACGGTATCTATATGTAAGTCATGAAATATCATCTGCAATTTATAATGGTCAGGGAAGAATTAGTCTACTCTGTAACGAAGACTTTGGATTCTAATGTCCGCAAAAATACCAGCGCTGTGCCAACAAATCTGGTCCAACTGGTTTTTAGAAGCATTCCGAGAAATCAGAGGGAAATAAATAAGGAAGGTGAATAGTTGTATTAAGTTTGTCTTGTCTACTTGATAATCTAATTTACATGTCAGGTAAGTGAACACCTAAAAACAATGTCTGTAAGAAAAGGATCAGTTTTGAAAAAGGAAGGTGAATAATACGTCTGCGTAAGCTCTCAGTCGTACAGGAGTGGTCCATCGATGAAAAGGTTTCTTCAGCCGTCATCTGTACTTCTTTGAAGGTGTCGGATGTTTCACACAAACTGTGGGTACCCTCAGTGGTCATTTAACAAATGTCAGAAAGATAGAATAGGGAATGAAACCAAAAATTCTGAAGACACAAAAAGGAGAGGAGTAGCAGTACCTTACATTGCAGGAGTTTCTGAAAAACTACAGAGTCCTTTGGCAACACACAATTCCTACTTATTTCAAACCGATAAACACTTTAAGGCAGAAATTAGTGCATCCAAAAGATAGGCTGCCAAATGAAAAACAATGTAATGTAGTTTATTCAATACATTGTAAGAATGAAAATTGTAAAGAGCAGTACGTTGGGGAGACTAAACAAATTCTCCCAAAAAGACTTTATCAACATCGCAGGGATAATACCAGTGGGCCTCAATCGGCAGTACATTTGCACCTAAAAGCAAGCAACCACTCATTTGACGAAAATCTTAGCGAAAGAGCATAGATAGTTTGAAAGGGGAGTAAAAGAAGCAATTTTCATAAAACAACTAAATCCTTCATTAAACCGGTTTGGTGGGGTGAGGTTCAATTTGGATCGTCCGTACAACAGTCTACTTAGGCAAAATAGGATTAGGAATACTGATGAGGTGATACCGGTGGAAGTGGGGCATTCAGGCCAGTCGTTAGTCAGGACAATAGGAACAATCAGTGGAGTGGCAGGGAGTAGTCCTCTGCTCCCCCCAACCTGAGAGCAGGGACCTATCATAGCCCGGCACCGCCATGTCTGGACAGTAGGGATATATATAGGGCAGGGGTGTCTAAAGTCGGTCCTCGAGGGCCGCTGTCCTGCTTGTTTTCCAGCTCACCCATGAGCAACGCACCTGATTCAAATGATCAGCTCATCAGCCACCTGTAAAGCAGCATCAAAATGGTCCTGATGATTTGAATCAGGTGCATTGCTCCTTTGAGAGCTGGAAAACAGGCAGGACGGCAGCCCTCGAGGACCGACTTTGGACACCCCTAATATAGGGCCTAAACTACCAGTAAGACTTTAGTTTGCTGACGAAGTTTCTTGGATAAGAAGCGAAACGTCCGACACCTTCAAAGAAGTACAGATGACGGCTCAAGAAACCTTTTCATCGAAGGTGAATAATGTAAACTAACTGAAAAACAATTGCATTAATTCATCCAACCATTGTTTGAAAGCCTATCGAAATTGTCCATTGGGGAGACTTTAAGTAGTGACGTTTGCCGTATGCAGAATAATTAATATAATATATATATCTAATAATATTGGATTGGATTGGATTGGATTGGATTGGATTGGATTGGATTTGCCTTTATTAGTCTCACAGTGGAGAAATTTACATTTCACAGCAGCAAAGTGATGAAAGGAATGAAAGTAGAAAAACAAAATACATGAGCTGCTGGAAAGGCAGCCACTCTCGGGGCGCCGTCTTGAAGTCAAAAGAACAAAAAAAAACTAAATAACAAATAATATGACAGCATAGATGCAATATGACAAAACAAAGACACAGAGAGACATTCATTCTTCAGGACTTGCTGTACCCTCTTTGTGATGACATGAAGCAGTTCTAGATGAAAGAGGAGAGGATCAAAGCGTCTTTCCACCAGTGGATCAGGGACATCATGGTGGAATGAATATAATAATTATAATGACTTATCGTTCAAAAAGTATTTCTTAATAAACCAATTACATAATGTAATGAACCAATTACTCCTCCCTACCTTCATTTTTGGTCTATAAGAAAAGCTCAGATAAGATTGTGGGTATTATCACAGAAAGGAGTTTCCTAATATGGCATTCAGGAGGACTTGTGGTGATTATGTATTATTGAGCGCCATTTTTTTTCACGAATTATGTCTTCTGCTCTTTTTGCAAAATACGTTTAACCAGTTTCAGAACAATCAGACTATAGTTAAAATATACTTGCCAGAAAAGATTAAATGTTTAGGGTTGGATACAAAGTGCGTAAAAATAAAATGTTTTTATTTTTTTATGCAACCAAAGCAGCAATTATTTCAAATTCACTGGACAGTAAAGCACGCTTAATTTGTGACCAGTGAAGATACAGATGCAATGGAGTGAAGTGATTAGTTTTACCGCTATGTGGCAGTAATCAAACAAAACAACCAAACGTGTATACCGAAGAAGATAAACAACCAATCACATTTCAATGTTTGACCGGTGTGTTCGCTACCTCATCAACAATGTGAAAATCATCATGTTTCAAATGGCTGGAACGATTTATTCGATTGTTTAAAAAAAGCGACTGGTAAACTAATTGAGTTTTTCGTTGTTTAGATAGACACGGTAAAAAGTGCTCTTTCGTCCGATTTCGTCAACGAGTCAACATGTCATGGTCGTGGCTCAGAACGTGTCGCTGGTACCCGAACCGAACGGTCACTCTCGGGAACTTGCGTTGCCCCGCTTCCACGGCAGCTGGAGGCGATGTCCGGGTAAGGTTTGCCCCAAGCCCGACAGGTAAATTCGCTCGTAATCCCGAGGTAGAAAATATTTTTCAATGTTTGTGGGATTTTTTTTGTCATTAGTTTTTATAAACTCCAATTAGTTGAATGTATTTGTGTGACTGTTTGCCTGTATGTACTCTTAAATTACCCCCATTTGGCTCTCAATAGTTAGGCTGTTCTGTCACTGTGACATTTTTTTCTTGCTAGCAATCAGTGCCCTAAAATAATCACTTTAATATCTTTGCAGGTTTCTTGCACCTCGGAGGTCTTCGCACGGCTCTCTACAATTACATCTTTGCCAAGAAGTATGGAGGCTCCTTTGTCTTGCGTCTGGAGGACACGGATCAAAGCAGGCTGGTGCCAGGAGCTGCTGAGGCCATAGAAGAAGTGTTAGAGTGGGCAGGTAGGACAAAAGTGTAATGTCAGCAAGACATATAACATATTTCAAGGCTGATTTTGTACTTTAGGTATACCTCCAGATGAGAGTCCGGGCCGAGGCGGGCCACTGGGTCCGTACCTCCAGTCAAAAAGATTGGAGCTTTATAGACAGACGGCCTCTCAGCTGGTGGATGGGGGCCATGCATACCACTGTTTCTGCAGCCCTCAAAGGCTGGAGCTGCTCAAAAAAGAAGCTCTGAGGACAGGACAGACTCCCAGGTAATAGTGGAGCTCTATCACAGCATTGCCATTATCCCAGGACAGGACACAGCATATATTTGCTATTTCCAGTACAGTGATACCTTGGCTTACAAACTTAATTGGTTCCCGGACAGTGTGTACCCCCAAAATTAATTTCCCATAGGAAACCATTAAAATGAGAATAATCCGTTCCCCGGCCCCCATAAAACATACTTTTCTACTTTCTAATTTTCTAAGCCTTAAAACTACACAAAATACACCTTATTTTATGTATAATAAATATGTTATGGTATTAGAATTAAAGAAATAAACTGTACTGTATAATAAAGTGGTTTTATTTACCTTTGTGATGGTCGTTGATGGCTTGATGGAATGGAGTGGCCGGTTTCATCAGCATTAAACACTTGATGAGGAACATAACCTTCTTCTTTCACCATCTTGAGGAATGATCTGTTGTAGGTTTTTTCTGTGTGATAATTGTATCTAGTTCCTCATTAATTGTGTTCTGTTAAGCTGGGTTGATAGCTTTTTGCATCAAGTGTACAGATGGCTTGTGCGGGTTGTTTGTGGAGCCTGATTGATGGGATATTTTAACCTTGAACTATCAAAGTTGAAACTCTCTCACTCTCGTCTGCCTGTCTCTTAAATGTTTAACCCCCCCTCCCCCCCTCACTGCTGCATTCTTGACCAATCACGTGGCTTTAACCGAAGACTGGGGGCGGGGAATAGAGGACAAAAACAGTCGGCTGCCATTTTGTTGTTAGAAGAATGGGCTCGTTCGCGAACGACACATCACTCATTGAGGAAGCCCCGTGTACGAAAAAAATTCGTATGCCAAAGTAAAGCTCGTTTGCCAAGGTGAATTATTCATTAATTTAACGTTCGTAAACCGAAAAGTTCGTAAGCCAAGGGATTCATAAACCGAGGTATCACTGTATTTGACTTCCTCCTTCCTCAGGTATGACAACCGGTGTCGACACCTCAGAGCCGAGCAAGTCCAGGAAAAGTTGGCCCAGGGAGCGCCCTATGTCATTAGGTTCCGTCTCGAGGAGGGAGTGGAGTCCTTTCAGGATCTCATCTTTGGGTGGAATCGTCACGAGGTGGCACAGGTAGAGCGCATCGGTCGTCATCTTTTTAATGATGGCTTTTCACTTTTTTCATGGATAGTCCCTTAAATTGCATACTTTGAACAAAAACCTTCTCAAATGACCTTATTGGCTGACCACTAGGTTTTTTTCTCAAAACATAATCTAAAAAAATATACATATCACTATTACAGGTGGAGGGTGACCCCGTGGTTATAAAAGCAGATGGTTTCCCCACCTACCACCTCGCTAACATAGTGGACGACCACCACATGAGGATCAGCCATGTACTTCGGGGCTCAGAGTGGCTAATATCCACATCCAAGCACCTCCTTATGTACCGGGCCCTTGGATGGCAGCCCCCCACCTTCGGACACCTGCCATTGCTGACCAACAAGGACGGCAGCAAACTATCCAAGAGGCAAGGGGACATATTCATCCAAAAATTCCAGAGAGACGGCATCCTGCCAGAGACTCTGCTGGACATCACCGTCAACTGCGGTTCGGGATTCAGCAGTGAGTGCTAAATTGAAAAATGGACACCCCACTTTACGTTGCCATACCAACGAATTTGAATTGTGCCTGGCAGGCAATCGAGTGGGGAGGACGATAAATGAGCTGATATCAGAGTTTAACCCTTCCAAGGTCACAACACATTCTGCTCTGCTTGACCTTGAAAAGCTTCCAGAGTTCAACAAGTGAGTTCCCCGTGGTTTATTGCAGACGCTCCCCACCTTACCAACGAGATACGTTCCAAGCAATCGTTCGTAAGGTGAATTTGTTCGTCAGTTGCTTCAGTATATTTTGTATGGAATTTATCTTTTAGTCAAACACTGAACGGGAAAGTATAAAACACAGACGCTCTAACAGTCGTAAAATTAATTCCCACCTACTGTAGTACGACGACATATATCCTTGGATCTTCATTAAGCCATTATTGAAACTGCTGGGACATAATTACTGAATGACGTGCCAGCAGCCATTACTTTTTGTTATGCATCGCGTCCTCCTGGAGCGTCAACTGTGAAGAGGGATTTCCTCCCTGCCCACATACTCGACGCAGCCAATCGTAAGCAAGCTCGGCCGGAAAAATGCGCGCAATACAAAATCTAACTTACAGCACCTCTGTCCGAACACATACGCAAAAAGATTCGTATGTACTGTTATTCGTAAATCGAATGTTCGTAAGTTGGGGACCGTCTGAATTACAAAAAAAAAAATTTTTTAAAAAAATCATGCATGGCATATGCTTATGTTTTTGAGTTATAAAGGAATCTTTTATTCACATATTTTTAAAACTGTTTTGTTTTTTACTTTTATTGCAGTATATTACTTTTTTTAGTTTATTTTAGTAAAACATTAAATATTTAGGGAGTTCCATTTTACACGCACATCGCCGAACATGCAGGAAATAACAGATGTCAAAATGAGGGGGCATAGCAAACAGTCGGGCATCTTGTTTTTTTTTCCTTTTTTTCCCAGAATCCATCTGCAACATCGTATTGAAGACGAGCAGCAGTGCAATTTTCTGATAAAGGATCTGCAGGGACAAATCAGACACGCCTACACGGGTGAGATCCAGGATGAAGACGTCCTTCATGATGATTATATCAAGCGCGTTCTACACTTACGAAAGGTAAGTTCTTTCCATACACTCTTGCTGACCGCAACCACAAGATAAATATCCACTTTGTGTCAGTACCGGAGAGTTGGTTTACTCATGATATTGAAACTATTCTCTACCTCTCTGTAGGGTCACATATCCTCTCTTCAGGAGCTTTTAAGTCCCGTTTACTCCTACCTATGGGTGCGTCCTTCCTTTTCCAATCAACAGGTGGCAGCACTCTCCACGGAGGCCCAGCACATTGCCACATTGGCCCTTAAGTATGACCTTTCAATAGCAAGCTCAGGTAACAATAGCACTACTCTCGCAAAGTGACACGAATATCTTTGCAGATTAGCAGAAGAACGAGGAGAATCAGCTGCCGTGGATCAAATCGGTGAAGATTTGAAGAAGCTAGCCAGGCAGGCCAAGAGCACTAAATACCGAGACGTGATGAGGCTTTTACGGTTGACTCTCAGCGGACTGCAGGTAAATGAACACGTTTGGACAAAACAATATGTTAGAATCACTTTTTTTTCTTGACGTGGGTTGAAAGGAGACATTTCCCACAATTTTCTCTCCTGCATATACAATACAATACTTATTCATTTTTATAGCACTTATTCTGCTTATATCTCACTTATTCGTGAGCTGCAGTGGAGCATACTGACTTCAAGCAAGAGGCGGGGTACACTTTGAACTGGTTCTGAGTCAATAGCAGGGCATTTTGTTGACAAATTAACATTCACACTTGAGGACAATACAATAAAATACAATGCAATGCAATTTATATAGCATGTTCACAACAACAGCTGGAACTATAACAAAGCGCTTAACAAAACAATTGAAAATGTCCGGAAATAAATTTTGCTTGTTCCTAGCTAACACTTACTGCGACCTGAGTCTGCAGGAAACAGTGCGAGTAGGTTAATACAGTTTAACTCATTCACTGTCAGATTATGTGTAAAAATGTGTCTACTCCAGTGCCAGGGTTTTTGTCATTTTCACTCAAAATTCCTGGACCCACAGAATATTGTGTTTTAGGATGAGATAATCATGAAATGAAGGGTAAAAAACATTAGACTTTCTTCTTTCATCAGAAAAAAGAGTTAATCCCTAAATTATATCGGTCTGGAGTCATCTGAGCTTGAAATAGCGGGCGGCTGGACAAAAGGCAAATGCTGCCCACTCGTGGAAGGGAAAAAAACATTGCCAGAGGTCTGATCGGGGCTTTATCGGCGCCCCCGCCAGAAAAAAACCAAAACCCGAACAAATTCAGAAATGGTGCTCCACGTCACACTTTCCAATTCCCGCAGTGAATGAAGTTAAGTTACTGTATTTTCTGGAATATAAGGCGCACCTTCAACGAATGACATATTTAAGAACCTTTTCCATACATAAAGTGCATCATATTATAAGGGGCACCTTCAATGAATGACCTATTTTAAAACGTTTTCCGTACATAAGGCTTATTTGAAATTTGAAATATTTGAAATTGAGGCGCATGGTCAGTTTCTGAAAAAAATAAATATTTTAGGTGCGCCTTATAGTGCAGAAAATACGGTAGTCTATTTATTTATTTATTTATTTTACTTCAAGATGGCGCCGCAAGAGTGGCTGCCTATACAGCAGCTCCTGTATTTTGTTTTTCTAGTTCTTCCTTACTGCTTACTTTCATCACTTTGCTGCTGTGAAATGTAAATTTCTCCCCTGCGAGACTAATAAAGGCTCATCCAATCCAAAGAAATATATATTGGCAATGTACTAACATGTAAAATGTGGCCCACGATAGAGCAAGAGTGACCTTGCGTTTATACATACACTTAGAATAACAGTTCCAATGCAAGTTTTCCCTTAATGCCATTTCTGATTTAAAATCATATAATTCCTCCCCAGACTCAGTTGCCAGAGTGATAAAATGCAAAGAGAAATTGGATTTTCAATTGATGATGTTGGCTTTCATGTTTTCATTTCTCTTTTTTCTGGCCTGACAGCAAGGACCCAGCGTTGCGGAAATGATGGTGGCTTTGGGGCTTGCGGAGACCATCCACCGATTGCAAAAACTTCTTCTGCTTGATGAAACCAATTAAGCATTCCGGCACAATCACGAGGTCTTTTTTCCAGAATGAGACGTTGGCGTCAGAACTTTTGACTGACGCTGACTGTGATGCAAGCAAACCAAACTACCGATCTAAGTCACAAAATTGTCATCTTTCATGTGCAACAGTGAACTCGTGTGTGAGTAATTTGCCACGGTTTGTTTACAGGAGTTAGTCACGAGTGAATACAAATGTCACTTTTCAAGCTACAAGATATAATCAGGAATGTACTAAACTGACAAAGGGGTTAAAGAGTGGTTGGTTGTGAATATCTCATATAATCGGAAGAAAATAGATGGATCCATGTGGACTGTATGCAGTGATTTTTTTAAAATATCTATCTTCCTTTCCTTTTTCTCTATCATTCCTACGTTCATCCTTGCTTCCCTTCATACTGTATAATTCTTGGTTACCTCTTCTCCTTTCCTCCATTCTGTCCTTCATCCTCCCCTCTTTCCTTCCTTCATTTCATCCACCTCCGCCCTAATTCTGAACATCTCATACGTGTCAACCTTGGCTAATAGCTTTCCTTATAAATAATTATAATTCCCACATAAGTTATAGTGCGGCGCACACTATTTGAAATGATAAAAAAACACGCAAATACAGAGAGCTTACTGCGCATGTGCACGTTATGCTTTTATTGATAAATGTGCATGTTATCGATAAAAAAAAATTATATATATATATATATATATATATATATATATATATATATATATATATATATATATATATATATATATATATATATATATATATATATATATATATGTATATATATATATATATATGTATATATATATATATATGTATATATATATATATATATATATATATATATATATATATATATATATATATATATATATATATATATATATATATACACACACAGTAAAGTCTCGTTATATCGGATATATCGATAGTCCCGGTTATATCGATACTATTTCTATGCACGCACGGAGAAAATTACATGCGAACAGGGTCGGATATATCGATAGTCCCGGTTATATCGATATTTTTTCGGACTCCCTTGAATATCGATATAACGAGACTTTACTGTATATATATATATATATATATATACACACACACAGTAAAGTCTCGTTATATCGATATCGGTTATATCGATGGTACTGCTTATTACGATACTATTTCTATGAACGCAAGGAGAAAATTTACATGCCGCAGGATCGGATATATCGATAGTCCGGTTATATCGATATTTTTTCCGACTCCCGAGAATATCGATATAACGAGACTTTACTGTATATATATATATATATATATATATATAAAATTGAGCTGCGAATTGGGCATTTTCATAAAGTCCCGCCCCCAGTTCGTGACTCTTCAGCAAGACGTCTTGCATTGCTAGTGAATCAAAACAATGGCTTCAAATTCAGAGAATATGCTTTCTTGTTACACATCCAGTTATGAATATGATTCAAATAGTTCTGAAGACGAAAGCATACATGTTTTCAATTGATTAAATAATTTATTTGTGCCATTTTGAGGCAACATTGGGGAGAAATCTCTCACACAAAAAAGAGGCACAAAATGGCGACCTCCTGTGGCCACCTCCGTTTCCACAGGCTGATAAATTTCTTATATGGAGCTTGGGCTCCCTCTTCTGGTGGCTTTTGGGTGCAACACGAGGTTGTCAGACCAAACAAGTACAGCAAAATACATTGACGTGATGGAAGGACTGCTACAATGTGTCTTTTTTCGGTCAGGGGCGTTCCTTTAGTGACGTCACGTACGGACTCGTCACAAACTCAAAAACAAGACTTCCTGAATATTCAGCACGAGTCTTAAAACGTAAAATATAGCTATATGCGGTGGAATCTTATTCAAATACGCTCAGTAGAAGTCATTTTAAGCGATTTTACAAATTATGGACACAACTTGTCCGGAGACGTCGGTTGTCCTTTAAATTTCCTTTTCTTTCATATTATCCATTCCGTGTTTTCACACATCCTTAGTTCTTAGTTCACTTAATTTTTCCTTTGATCACTCCTTCCTTTCATACTGCCCAACCCTGTTTTCAACCTATATCCTTTATTGGCTTCTATCCTCCTTCATACTGAGCATTTTTAATTTTTCCGTAAAAACTTTTGGTTCAGTTCGCTGACTATGTATTTATTGGACTTGACCACTACAACAGTAATCCCTTGCTACGTCGCGGTTCAATTATCGTAGTTTTGATGCAATGGGCAATTGTTTTTTTCGAGGGGGAAAAAACGTTCCGCTTCATTGGTTCCTAGCGCTGACATCACCCAATGACAGCACAATATCCCATGGTTTACAGCCATGTGGATTGGATGTGCATCTTCTCAATAGCGACCAGCACCCTTCTTTGTCTTATCACATGGGTTATTATTCGGGTTGAGTGAACGCTGGCGCGTGTGGCTGCCGCTGCTCACCCTCAGAAAAAATATCCTGTGACTGTAAAGTGTCGTTGAGTGTTTTGAAAGCCCCTTATAAATGAAATGTATTTATTATTATTATTGTTTTTATTGTTATGTCGCGGATTTTCGTCGATCGTGGGTGGTCCTGGTCCCCAGCTACAGCGAAAAACGAGGGATTACTGTAGTCGGTTTGTCAACTACCATGGCGCGTTCATACCCACCGTAACTCCTTCGCTTACCAATGACACTGTACCGGACAGTTAAAAGTTGAAGTTGTGGTTTAATTCAATTGAGATTGTGTACGAAAGAAATATTTCCTCAGTCGGCCAACTCGTGTTCTCGCGTGTACGTGTGTCGAGTGTACACAAAGTGTGACGAATGAATGCGGTGTGAGTGTCACGTGTCGTCGCGGGCCAGCCAGTTTGACATCTTCGCTTTTTGTCAAGTGACACTTCTCACACACGTCGACCGGAGGCACAGCAGCAGAGAAGCAGCTATGGCGAACGACGACAGCCACCCAACTTTAGACTTATTGCTTAGTGAGTAGACGCCCACTCGAACGTGTATCGATTCGGTTTCGGTTGACTTGGGTTACCTTGGCGCTTTGCTTCAGTTTTGACGCAATGCCAGTGAACGCATCCCTCCGATGGCTTCTGCTCTCCATACCTCGCAACTCGTGACATCCCTGTATAGGATTTTTATTCGACTATTTGATTGCCACTAACAGCCTGGACAATTCGATTTATCTCACGCTGTTATTATCAATATGTTTTGTAGTGCAAACGGTGGGAACAGAAGACTCTTGTAACAGGAAGTTGGTTCATTTAACGCGTGCGCGTGCACTTTGTGGTCATGGAAGACGGGTGAACGTTGATTTTTGTTTTTGAAAGATTTTGCCTGACAGTCAACAACATAGCCAATTAATAAGCTAAATATACTTATGAATACAACATGACTAGGTCCTCACTTAAACTAAAGTTTGATAAACGGCAAATGGTTGCCCACGTGCTGAATTCTAACTTTGGTGAATTGTGTTTTTACTTGCATGAAATGAACAATATACCGCAATACCGCTAAGCCCCCCCCCAAAAAAATGGTAAAGTAATAACTGCGATTTACCCAAGAACTAACGTTAGACAAGGAAATAATATGTGAAACATTTTCTACAGTGAGTTATTAATAAATGCAGAATTTGCCAGAATGGTGAACTTACCTAAAAGCAAGACAGAACTCTAAATTAATTTTCTTTCATTCTACTGTATTAGGCAGTGTGTTTTAGCATTGAAAAATCCAAGTATCACTGGCATCTGATTGCCTAAAAAAAGAGACATTGTTGCTTGAATCAGCAATGTGACTTCATATGGTACCACTAAATGACCTTTCTTACTGTGTCAACATTTTAGAATAATTTTACACCAAAAGTAGCAATCATATACTGTAATATGCTACTAGAAATAACAAGTGTTAATAAATGTATCATGTTTTACATATACCTGTGCGTTGCCTTTTGTCCATTAAGCCATTTTAACTATTTGTTCTCTTTCTGTTCAAATAAACCCCAATTCAGATCGTGGTTACTTTTTGAAATTTGAATTCAGTTTTTGGTCAAATGCAATATCAGTATCGCTGGACAGAATGATAATCTTTCTTTTTAATTGTCTATTTTTTACTGTTATAATGATAATCTTTCTTTTTAATTGTCTATTTTTTACTGTGTTATAATTACCCTACGGTCACCTCAGTGTGGCGTTTGAACACTTTGCTCTTGTCCAGACAGGGCCACGGACCCGACCAACCAGGAGGACAGATGGGACTGCATCCAGGCCTTCTTTCAATCAGTCAACAAGGAGGCTGATGGGTGAGCAGAGTATTGAAATGAGATCCAAACTGCTGTTAAAGTTTAACTCCTTAACAGAGCAAATTCAGGTTCACGGTTGAAATGCAACAGTGTTGCCTCACAGTTATGTTGTCATATTGCTGTTCCGACTTACAATCCACATCTTGCGAGCACCATCCAAACTACATTGTTGTCTTCTTTGGCATCTCTGTAGCTTTTCAGTTATCAATCTGTATGGGTAGGTTTTCTATCCACTACAAAATTGAGGCTTCCGGACTGATCTCACCAGTGCTTGACTGGCGTTTTTGACCAATTAAGAATGAGTTTTGAATAAGTGAAATGATATTGTAACAAGAATGCATACAACGGATGAAAAAAAAAAAAAAACTAAAGTCAACCTTTTACCACTAATTCAGCCTTACATATTGTCCTTTCGTTTTTATTGTTAGAATGCAGTAGTGGACCGTCAAGGCCTGTATGGCCTTCTCTGCTGGCCTAAAAATATCTGAATCACAGACTAATGTGAATTATATTTTGTCCATGAATTTTGATTAAATAATTCCAAATTGTCTTACAGCTTCCTTTCATTGCTTTTACCCTGTTGTGCTGCTTCTAGATGTGTGTTTTTATATTTAAGCATTTAACCAACCAAATGTCAGCCATCATTGGTTACCAGGGCCAGAAATCTACCTGGATGTTTTCACAATCAGTTCTGCAGGCCCTGGAAGATAAAAATCAATGTCGATGAAACTGTTGCTTTAACCAATCAGAGTTAGAGTTGGCAACCCAATGCCTGCTGGAAGGCGCGAGCAATGTTTTCGCAAGCTATGACTGGCAAGTCACTAGCCAATAATAGCATCACGAGCCGCTTGTTAAGAGCATACTGGCCAGAGGTAGCATACTGTATTTGTAACGAGCATATTTTGTTGATTTAATAGCAGTTTTATCAACCCACAATGGCTGAAGTAGGAGCAAAAAATGCACTTGGTTGCAGATTTTGTGTAAAAGCCATTTTCAAGACAGACTTTTCAAGAATAGATGGACATCTTCAAGAAAGGTTGGGCAGTACCGAAACTCGCAACAATAGAAATTAATATAACAATTTTTATGAGCTTATGAATTCACACGTGTATCGTAAAAATTCAAACAGTGTAATGACAGTATTTCTAAATTTCTTCGTTATTTCCTGTCCATCCTCCAGTGGACGTGTAGTAAATCACACCACACTCGCAGCTGTGGAGTGATTCAGACGTGGCACGACGGCCTAGGAGTGACATGCACGGCCCGCCACTGATAGAACGACTAAAGTCCTTTGAATGTATTGAAATGGCTAACTGTCTGCTAACCGTCTTGACCGTACGGTTAATCTTATTTTGTTTCATTTCAGTCCACAGGTGGGTCTCAGTCTTCTTGCTTATAAAATCCAATCTCCCCAAGAAAAAGAGGCTCTTCAAGCTCTGACTGTAAGTCATCAAAATCCTAGCCTATTTTGGGATGGGAAGCACTTCAGCAGGTTGTTTCGAATTAGTACGCAGATAGCATCACAATGATCCGTTGGAGGCTATTTGTGAAAAAAATTGTACACCCCAGTGACTCTATTTAAGATAAATAAATACCAAATTGTTCTCCAAAATAGCATCAATATTTTTGGAAAGACCTTTTTTCATCTAGGCTGTCACATGCGTCCTATAGGAAGGAATAGAACATTTGTCTGATATTTCTACATAGCAGGGGGCCTGAGAATAATGACGCGCGACTAACTTGTGTCACATGTCGGGCAAAATACGCTGAATATCCCTCCCCCACATTATCGTTCCACTTTAAGTGTCACTCGCTGGATCTTCTGACCCCCCTCATGTGACATGGAGCGACACGGCTCTCGTGGCTGCTTTTGTTCCCAGGTTCTCGAGGCGTGCATGAACAACTGTGGCAAGAGATTCCACGGCGAAGCAGCTAAATTCCGATTCCTTAACGAACTCATTAAAGTGTTGTCGCCAAAGGTAAGAGACGATGGTGATGGTGTTCGGATATGGTTCAAACCCTAAATTTATACTCCGGAATTGAAAAGTGACATGGAACGCCATTCCCAAATTTGTTCAGGTTTTGGTTTTTCTTGCGGGGTTACAGATAAAGCGCTGGTCAAACCTCTGGCAATGTTTTTCCCTTCCACCAGGTGGCAGCATTTGCCTTTTGTCCATGTTGGTGTTTTGTAACAGCTTCAGCTGTTGTTAAAGCGCTCTAGAAATCAATGTATTGTATTTTATACAGCCACCCCCATTTCAAGCTCAGATAACTCCACACTGATAGTCTAAGGTTTCTGACGCTGCATTGAATGTTCATATAGTCCTAAAACCCATACTGTGTGGGTCCTGCAATTTGAGTGAAAATGACAAAAACCCTGGCACTGGAATGGACACATTTTTGCGCATCGTCTGGCAGTGAATAGTTTCAAATCATTTTTCAAAAGTAAAATTGTGGAAACCGAAGTACAGTGGTACATTGACTTACGAGTGAAACAACTTAGCAGTTTTTCTAGATATTAATATTTTGTGTTCAATTGTAATCGCAATGTTGAAGAAAAAAAAATACAGTCTTTGTGACTGCTTTATTTCTTGTATAGGATAGTCGTCCATGATAAGCGCTTTGTTACAGCTTCAGCCGTTTTTAAAGCGCTATACAGTGAGACCTCAACTTACGAACTTACTTGGTTCCCAAACAGAGTGTGTAAAGTGGTATCTCAAAAAAAAATTCCCATAGGAAACCATTAAAATGGGAATAATCCGTTCCTGGGTTTCCATAAAATATACTTTTCAACTAAATAAGCCTTAAAACTACACTTATTCTGTGTATAATAAATGTGCTATTGTATTGTAATGAAAGAAATACACTGCACTGGATAATAAAGTCACTTTATTTACATTTGTGATGGTCATTGATGGCTCTTAATTGACACCTGTTGCTTTCTGACTTGTAAGGTCTTACGAAACTGAGGCATCACATTATCATTCATCATTTTGATGATTGTCATAGCCTTTTCTGGATGGAACTGTTCAATAAAAGCCTGTACATCAACTGCTGAATGGCCTCTTGATGGCAAATCAAATTATCTGTGTTGATGACCTCATTATAGTCAGCAACAAGGTCCTCGATGTCATCTGCATTCACTTCGAGTCCCGTAGGTGCTGGCAGAGATTTTATTACAACAAAAAGCGCGCATCCGATGATTCCACGGACGCGGAATAAAACGTGACAAAAGAAGGCAGACGGGGCGAATAAAATGGCACACTCGCGATCAAAAACCGGAAAGCAACAAACTTACGCGATCACGTCTAACAATCACCTCGTGCAAAGCAAACTGTTGGATTTGCCAGCACAAGACACAGCGATTCACTTTCGTCGTAATCATGTCACTGATGAGGTGACAGTGACTCGTTGAAATGAAATGAAATTGAAGTGTCGCGAGCGGCGGCCCCGCCTCAGCTGTCAACTCGCACGTGACAATTTAGCGTGACTATTGACACGCTGTTCCGGTGTGTGTGAAAAGACTAGCTCTGATTGGCTGACCATGACACATGACTACCCTTTAGCCAATCACAATCACTTCTATCGCATCTTGACAGGGGGTGTTCA
Organism: Hippocampus bargibanti; assembly: GCF_051943395.1. Classification (NCBI taxonomy): domain Eukaryota; kingdom Metazoa; phylum Chordata; class Actinopteri; order Syngnathiformes; family Syngnathidae; genus Hippocampus; species Hippocampus bargibanti. Next base: position 10,024,396 of record NC_142743.1, on the reverse strand, counting down.
AGTGTAGAAACACAAAAACGTTGGCAAGTGTTTGTCCCTGCTCATTCAGTTAGACCAGGGGTGTCAAAGTCATTTTTTGCCGCGGGCCACATTGTAGTTATGGTTTCCTCTCGAGGGCCGTTATGAATTTGGGGAACCCATTAGAATGCTTAAATCCCTTCAAATATTACATATAGAGCACACAGCAAATTAATGAATAACTCATTTTCAAATTGACATCCAAAAATATGACATTTTGGCTCAGATTTTAGCAATCATCATGGAATTTAACAAGTTTGATTTGCTTTTGCGGGCCGAAAAAAATGATGTGGCGGGCCGGATTTGGCCCGCGGGCCTTGACTTTGACACCTGTGAGTTAGACAATGCTTTCCAAATAGCCTAGAGTCATAAGAAGTCGTGCGTGATTCTCGAACCTGAACGCACCCCAAGTCTTGGATGATATATAAACAGAGCAGAGTAGACGTGTACGGCTGGTAGTTTCTTCAATTTATTCATAGTAACGCACCACATTTGAACTGAGTCTGAACACGAGCCTGCGGTGTTTATTTTCCGGTTCCATAATAGTAAAATTATCTGCAAAAAGCTCCTCGGAGGCGATGGATGTGTGAATTCAGAGAGAGGGGGTGTGGAAAGTAGCGCCGGCTGGAGCACTGTTCGGTCATGTGCTTCCGCCGAAGATCACTCCGCCAGATCCGAAGGTCGTGTGCTTTGGTGTTTCAGCTGTGGTGAATGTGTAATATGAAAAGTACTTATTATAAGGTTTAATTTTCATAAATTTGACGTTCGTAAGACGAAAAGTTCGTAATATAAGGTGTTCGTAAGTTGAGGTCTCACTGTATAAATCAATATGTATTGTATTATGTTGTATTGTTCACGTAAAGCTCAGTACTGTATTGCCATTCCCAGTTAAAGTTCACTGTAAAACTCCCATACATTAAAATGAACAAAATCTGACTACGGGGTGTTCAACTCTTATATGTGGTGCTGTCAATTTTGTTTTGACTCAGTCAACTTCCTCTCGACAGTACTTTGGTTCGTGGACTGCCCAGTCAGTGAAAGAAAGGCTGACTCAGGTTCTTTATGGTTGGACACTGTGGCTCAAAGAGGAAACCAAAATACAGGACGCCTATTCCATGCTCAAGAAACAAGGTGCAGTGAAGTTGTCTCACGTTCCTTTTTTTATTTTTTAAACATCCGTTTTTGCATTTTACCTTTTTTAGGGGTCATCAAAAAAGATCCCAAACTACCAGATAAAGTCATCATGGCCCCTCCACCTCAAAGAGTCGCAGACTCCGTGTTTGACCAAGAGGACAAGGCGACGGTGTGTAGGTGGACATTGAAGTGCTGTGTGTCATTTCCAGCATCACTACAATAGTCGCCCTTGTTTTCTTTCCTCCAGCTCCTCGCCAGATTATTAAAAAGTCGACGTCCCGAAGACTTGGAAACCGCTAACAGGCTCATTAAAAGCACAATGAAAGAGGTGAGATCTCATACCTTCATATGTTGTCAGAGATGTTCGGTTGGACCCTGTGAACAAAGGCTCGAACACGTATACCTTGGCATACGAACCTTTTCGTACACGGAGCTGCCTCAATGAGTGATGACGAGCCCGTTCTTCTAACAACAAAATGGCAGCCGACTGTTTTTATCATCTATTCCCCGCCCCCAGTCTTCCGTTAAAGCCACATGATTGGTCAAGAACGTAGCAGTAAGGGGGGTGGTTTAAACATTAAAGAGACTGGCAGACGACCGTGAGAGTTTCAACTTTGATAGTTCAAAGGCAGAGTGTAGACTGCAAGGTTCAAATATCCCATCAATCAGGCTCCACAAATAACCCGCACAAGCCACCTGTACACTTAATGCGAAAAGCTATCAACAACTAAACAGAACACAATTGATGAGGAACTAGATACAATTATCACAGAGAAAGCACCTACAAGGGATCATTCCTCAAGATTATGAAAGAAAAAGGTTACGTTCCTCATCAAGTGTTTAATGCTGATGAAACCAGCCACTCCATTCCATCAAGCCATCAACGACCATCAGAAAGGGAAATAAAAAATTTATATTTATTTATTTACAATAATATATTTTATATTTATTTTATTATTCAGTACAGTTTATTTCTTTAATTATAATACCATAACACATTTATTATACATAAAATAAGGTATATTGTGTAGTTTTAAGGCTTAGAAAATTAAAAAGTAGAGAATAAGTTATCTTTTATGGGAACCTGGGAACAGATTATTCTCATTTTAATGGTCTCCTATGGGAAATTAATTTTTGGGATACACACTTTTTGCCTTACACACTGTCTGGTAACCAAGTAAGTTCGTAAGAAGGTATCACTGTATATGCAAATTGTGATACATGACTAAAACAGTCTTCTTGATTTGAATACCCCTGGATGTCCCAAGCACCAACAACTATAAAACAACAGAACATAGACATTTTAATTGGTTGTCCTTTCCATGAACCGATAGATTTGTAACCTGACTAATGACCTCTTCCTGTGAAGGAGTTTATCAAGTCGTAAATTAGTCCGAGGCCAGATCTCCTACATGAAGATGCCAGTTTAACAGGATGTGTCTGTTCATCTCAGATTGACACCAGATTTTCTGTGCTTCCATTGTGGGCCTTCTAAGCATGAAACCTTTAAATATGATAACTTTTATTCTGTCTCTTCTTTATCAGTTTTTTTTTTTGTTTTTTGTTTTCTTTAGTTAAACAACAAATCCTTTTCTGTGCATCTGTTAGGAGGAGGAGAAAGCGAAGAAAGCAACCAAGCGTGAAACCACTCTTAAGGCGGTGGAGAGCAGCACCAAGCAGCTCAGAGAGATGTTGGATGAGTACACCGAAGCACCTTTACAACCCACAGACGAATTAAAGGTAACGTGACAAATCTTCATCTGCACAATACAACATGAGAACAGACTCCAAATGTGAAGAATAAAAGAGAGAGGGTTAGCATTATTTTAAAATTGAAACAACAAATAGTATACACATGAATTTTAATAAGGGCCTTATTAATTCATTCACTGCCAGACATGTGCAAAAATGTGTTCACTCTAGTGCAAATGTTTTTGTCATTGTCACTTGAATTCCAAGAGCCACAGAATATTGAGTTTTAGGATTACAATGCAGCGTAAGAAACCTTAGACTCTCTTCTTTCAGTTTTTGTGAGCTTGAAATGTGGGCAGATGTCCAAAATACAATGCGATACATATATTGCTTTATATAGCGCTTTAGCAACAGCTGAAGCTGGAAAAAAGCGCTAACATGGAAAAAAGGGAACCGCTGTCCCTTTGTGGAAAAGAAAAAAAAAACGTTACCAGAGGCCATGACCAGTGCTTTATCGGCACCCAAACAAGTTCGGGAATGGCTCCCTGTGTTATATTTTCAATTCCCGAATAAATTTGTGAATAGCAGTGAATGAGTTGAAGGTACCGAACCATATGAAGCCCGCCAACCAGACATTGCGCACCCCCTCTTAAAACTTTACATTAACTCATTAAAATGTTACATTAACTCATTCACTGCCAGGTAATGTGCAAAAATATTTCAGGACTTGTATGAGAGCTGCGAGCGGCTGAGGCCGAGCCTTTTCCGGCTGGCCAGTGACACGGTGGATGACGACGAGGCTCTGACACAGATCCTGGCAGCCAACGACGATCTCACGCTGGCGGTGAACGCCTACAAGGAGCAAACAGGGGGGCGAGAATATCATCGAAAAAGTCAAAGTGAAGAAGCCACCACGCAAAAAAATAAAAGTGAGCCCACACAAACGAATGATCCTCACTTTTTTTTTCTTCCAATTGTGTAACCGAATGTTCTTTTTATAGTTCCCACAAGTCCCCGAGAGATCAAGAGCTACCACCTCATCGACCTCTCGACTCTGGAAACACCTCAGACAGACAAAAAAACGGACGCTCCTTTGACATTCGACGCCCCTTTGCCTGTCTTTTCGTCTTTTAAGGAAAGCACCTGCAGCTCTGCGGCTTTGCGGAGCACTCCGCCATCAGGCATGGTCAATTTTTTTTCTCCTCTCCCATAATGTAGCAAAGCCAACAAAATAATAATAACAACAATGAGGAATAAGCGGTATGAAAAATGGATGGATAATAACAACAATATGAATAATAATTCTAATAATTATAATAATAGTGATAATAATGATAATAATAACGATAACGACTGATCTTTACAGGCTGGCGAGACAGATAGACAAAGATGGTAAGGACTTGCAGCAGGTTCGGGTGATTAAGGATAGAGATGGCAATGTATTAACAGGTGCCAGTAGTGTGATGGCAAGATGGAAAGAGTACTTTGAAGAATTGATGAATGAGGAAAATGAGAAGGAACAAAGAGTAGAAGACGTGACTGTTGTGGACCAAGACGTAGCAAACATTAGCAAGGATGAAGTGAGAGGGGATATATATATATATATATATATATATATATATATATATATATATATATATATATATATATATATATATATATATATATATATATATAATTGATTGTTTGATTCACATGATTGTTTTGGCCAAGCCTTCACGTCGGATGACACAAACCTGTCTACACTGGCTTATGTCCCCTTGTGGCAACAGAACAAGCAACTGTATAAATTTAATAAAGATGAAGATGCTCAGTAAAAGGCTCCCAAACACATAATGGTCATCCGCACAGCAGCATTCAAACATAGCAAAACTATGCTCACCATTTGATACAATGCTTTGATCTTACCGTGAAATGGGCATCTCTTTCTCTACATTACATCACAAACAGAACTTCTAAGTATGATCGTTTGTTTGATTATTGTTCATGTGAGTGTTAATAGGATTAGCGAGCATTTGAATCCACACGTAGTAAACCACATTGGTAGATTTTGTAATTTATGGTTAATCCCGTCTTGTCCTAACATTATTCCTGACTCCTTTATCGTAACTACGCCGTGTGTCAAGGTCCTGAAGCTTTATGACCAAATTCAGAAAACGCGAGCCGTGATTGGCCGTTACCCAAGCATCTGCGATGTCAACAGAATGCACCAAAGTAACTCGCTGACATGAGACAACATCGAGGACACATAAGATTTTTTTGTTATTTTGACTTCAAGACGGCGCCGCGAGAGTGGCTGCCTTTCCAGCAGCTCATGTATTTTGTTTTTATACTTTCATTCCTTTCATCACTTTGCTGCTGTGAAATGTAAATTTCTCCACTGTGAGACTAATAAAGGCATATCCAATCCAATCCAATCCAATCCAATAATGATGATTATATTAGATTGGATATGCCTTTATTAGTCTCGCAGTGGAGAAATTTACATTTCACAGCAGCAAAGTGATGAAAAGATGAAAGTAGGAAAACAAAATACATGAGCTGCTGGAAAGGCAGCCACTCTTTCGGCGCCGTGTTGAAGTCAAAAGAACAACAAAAAAACTAAATAACAAATAACATGTCAGCACAAAGACAATGTGACAACATAAAGACACAGAGAGACATTCATTCTTAAGCACTTTCTGTACCCTCTTTGTTACATGAAGCAGTTCTAGATGAAAGAGGAGAGAATCAAAGCGTCTTCCACCAGTGGATCAGGGACATAATGGTGGAATGTGCACGTCGACTACAAGCTAAATGTTGAAAGCAAACATGCAGCTGTAGCATACATTGATGAAAAGAGATTGATAATAATAATAATAATAATATATTTTATTTCTTTTCCAAACTCTCAAGGACACTTTAACTCACTCACTGCCAGACGATGTGCAAAAATGTGTTCACTCCAGGTTTTTGTCATTTTCACTCAATTTGCAGGACCCACAGAATATTGCGTATTAGGACTACATAAACATTCAATGCACCGTCAGAAACCTTAGACTGCTTTCTTTCATCAGAAAAAGAGTTAATTCCTAAATTTTATTGGGTCTGGAGTTATATGAGCTTGAAATGAGGGCGGCTGTCCAAAATACAACGCAATACATACATATTGGTTTATAACATCTGAAGCTGGAACCAAGCGCTAACAATGAAAAAGGGGAAACATTGCCCCCTTGTGGAAAAGAACAAAACATTGCCAGAGGCCATGGCCAGTGCTTTATCGGCACACAAAAAAGCAAAAACAAAACTGGAACAAATTCAGGAATGGCGCTCTACGTTATGTTTTCAATTCCCAAATAAATTTGTGAATGGCAGCGAATGAGTTAACTATTGGACTATTGAAAACCAAGTGCTGTACATTTTTCTGATCTATTGCTGATTCCATTTGTCATACTTTGTAAAGTTCAAATTGGACCAGTTTTGTAATCTCTGTGTAACATTGTCATACCCTTTTGATTCCAGAGTTACTTCCTTTGCCACCAAAGTCGTATTGTGATGATTTGATGCAGGTGAGATTTAGAACAGGACGCTATAATGTGATGCTTGTTGGCGGGGAAAAAAATTGCAAATCTGTCCCCTTCCCACAGCTCAGCGAAGCAGTCAATGCAACAAATAAGGAACAAGGCCCCTCGCTGAAAGTCCGTGGATGTGGGGATAATGATTTTTCTTCATCAAATGAAAACAACATATGGTGATGAAACCAAGACATGACACCTTTCCGTACATAGTTGAATTTTATTCGCCATTGTCGATTTTTTTCCCCTGCCTGTCAGGTCACAAGATCAACAGTTCACAAATTCAGGATCTTACTCAAGTCCCCCTCAGGCACCATCGGAAGATGACTCTTGTCCGCAGCATGTGCTCAAAAAAATCTTTGTTCCCATGGAAACCATCAAGTCTAGTACGTCTATAGCTGGCTTTTGCGATGAAGGGTCATCTCATTCATATCTCATTCACTGCCAGACGATGTGCAAAAATGTGTCCATTCCAGTGCCAGGGTTTTTGTCATTGTCACTCGAAATCCAAGAACCACAGAATATTGAGTTTTAGGACTACATAAACATTCAATACAGCATCAGAAACCTTAGGCTCTTCTTTCGTCAGAAAAAAGGGTTAATTGCTAAATTATATGGGTCTATAGTTATATGAGCTTGAAATGAGGGCTGCTGTCCAAAATATTATGCAATACATACATATTGGTTTATATTAACAACAGCTGAAGCTAGAACAAAGCACTAACATGGAAAAGGGGAAATATCCTGCCCCTCGTGGAGAAAAAAAACTTTGCCAGAGGCCATGGCCAGCGCTTTCTTGGCACCAAAGCATGAAAAAACAAAACCTGAACAAATTTGGGAATTGCGCTGTACGTTATATTTTCAATTCCCGAATAAATTTGTGAATGGCAGTGAATGAGTTAAAGTAGACAGGTGGGCCCATGTCACAAATATGAGTTAGAAATAGATTCAAATTGTCTCTGGAGAAAAACGGACCTGGTCTTAACTCATTCACTGGCAGACGATGTGCAAAAATTTGTCCACTTCAATGCCAGGGTTTTTGTCACGTTCACTCAAATTGCAGGACCCGCAGAATATTGAGTTTTAGGACTACATAAACATTCAAAGCAGCATTCTAAACCTTAGACGATCTTCTTTCATCAGAAAAACTGTTAATTCCTAAATTATATGGATCTGGAGTTATATGAGTTTGAAATGAGGGTGACTGTCCAAAATACAATACAATACATGCATATTGGTTGATATATAACTTTAACATCAGCTGAAGTCTTTTTTTCTTTTTCTTCTTCCTGATGCCCCACATGTTGATATAAATCTTGCTGTCCTTCTTTTTCATAGGTCAGCTGGAGCCTATCACCATACACGACCAAGGCGGCATCCGTATCTTGCTCCATTTCGCCAAGGACTCGCCTGCCGGCCATCCTGACGTCGCCGTGGTCGTCATCTCCGCGGTGAACACTTCCTCACTAAACGTGAAAGATTTTGTGTTTCAAGCCGCTGTCCCAAAGGTGAAAACACCTCAAACACTGAAGTCAACAAGTCATGAGATATATAGAATCAACTATAAAATTCTTCTTTATACATTTAAAGCTATACATGACCTTGCCCCCATACCTATCTTGACTTCAAATTTCTATTCCCTCTCGTTCTCTCCGATCCTCTTCCTCCACCTCTGTGTGCCCCCTGCCCGTCTCAGCACGATGGGGGACAGAGCTTTCAGCCGCTCTGCCCCCAAACTCTGGAACTCACTTCCTCCCAACATTTGTAACATCGATTCTCTTCCCACCTTCAAGTCCCATCTCAAAACCCACCTATTTAAAATTGCATTTTCTGTGTAGCTCTCTCTCGCTTTCTATTTATAATTGTATTTTATTTATTGTATTCTATTTATAATTGTATTATATTTATTATTGTATCTATGCTTGTCTGTGACTATGAAGTGTCCTTGAGAGCTTTGAAAGGCACTTGAAATCAAATGTATTATTATGAGCCCACTGTCAACCTCCGTTTTTGTTGTCCTGCAGACCATGTCGGTGAAACTCCAACCTTCATCGACAACACATCTGCCACCATACAACCCCATGCAGCCCCCGCCTGCCATTGCCCAGGTCATCTTGTTAGCTAACCCTCACAAGGTTGGTTATTTTTATACATCCACTCGATGGAGCTGCGCTAAAGACAATACAATACAATTCAGCTTTATATTGAGCCTTCACAACACTAGCTGGAACAAAATGACTTTCTGGAACATTTAAAATATTACATAACTGTAAACAGTATATTGATCCATTGATCAATATACTGATAGATGTGCCTTATTATAATAATAATAAAACATTTAATTTGTTTAACTTTCAAAGCACCCAATGACACATTGAAATTCAAAGAACAATAAACACCAGAACAATAAAACCATAAATAAAATTATATAAAATAAAACAGCTCATAGTGCGGGAAATATCTTAAATGCAATATTTTTCTCTGGATTTTTCACTTGGTCGACTTAACACATTAACTAATTCACTGGCAGACGATGTGCAAAAATGTGTCCACTCCAGTGCCAGGATTTTTGTCATTTTCACTCAAATTGCGGAACCCACAGAGTATTGAGTTTTAGGGCGACATAAACATTCAATGCAGCGTAAGAAACCTTATACTCTCTTCTTTCTTCAGAAAAAAAAGAGTTTACAGTGATACCTCGGTTTACGAACCCCTTGGCTTACGGACTATTCGGTTTACGAACGTTAAATTTATGAAAATTTTACCTTGGCATACAAACTATTTTTCGGGATACACACGGAGCTGCCACAATGAGTGATGTGTCGTTCGCGAACGAACCCGTTATCCTAACAAGAAAATAGCAGCCGGCTTGTTTTGGTCCTCTATTCCCCACCCCCAGTCTTTGGTTAAATCCACGTGATTGGTCAAGAACCCAGAAACGGGGGTGGGGGGTGGTTAAACGTTAAAAAGACAGGCAGACGGCAGAAAGAGAGTGACAAAATGGAACAGTGACATTTGGACTCGTTTCAACTTTGATAGTTCAAAGGCAGAGTGTAGACTGCTAGGTTAAAATTCCCATTATTCAGCCTCCACAAATAACCCACACAAGCCATCTATCTGTACACTTGATGCAAAAAGCTATAAACCCAGTTAAACAGAACGCAATTGATGAGGAACTAGGTTAAATTATCGCAGAGAAAGCACCTACAAGGCATCAGTCCTCAAGATGGTGAAAGAAGAAGGCTACGTTCCTCATCAAGTGTTTAATGCTGATGAAAGCGGCCACTCCATTCCATCAACGACCATCACAAAGGTAAATAAAACCACTTTCTTATACAGTACAGTTTATTTCTTTAATTATAATACCATAACACATTTATTATACATAAAATAAGGTAGATTTGTGTTGTTTTAAGGCTTCGAAAATTAGAAAGTAGAAAATTATGTTTTATGGGGACCTGGGAACGGATTTTTCTCATTTTAATGGTTTCCTACGGGAAATTAATTTTTGGGATACACACTTTTCGCCTTACACACTCTGTCTGGGAACCAATTAAGGTCGTAAGCCAAGGTATCACTATGATACATATTGATATTTATAGGGCTTTAACAACAGCTGCAGCAACATGGACAAAAGGCAAATGCTGCCCCCTCGTGGAGAGAAAAAACATCGCCAGAGGTCTGAACAGTGCTTTATCTGCACCCCACTCGCAAGAAAAACCAAAACCCGAACAAATTTGGGAATGGCGCTGCATGTCACACTTTTCAAATCCCGAATAAATTCAGGAATGACAGTGAATGAGTTACAAACTTACTCCACAGAGTTCTGCTTTAATTCTTTAACCTTGACGGAGTTGTGCACTGTGCACTCATTTCATATCTCCATCTTTGCCTCTTCAGTGTAAAATGCGCCTGCGCTACAAGCTCAGTCTGACACACGGAAGCCAACAGCTGAATGACATCGGGGAGATACAAAACTTGCCGGACTGGACGTCTCTGATTGGCTGCTGAAAGCACCACGTGGATTCAGATACACAATCACTCACACACACATGCTCACACCCTTCACGATCCTCAAGATCACAATTGGATCTGTTATATGCCTTAAAATGTTGAGACTTTTCTCCCCAATTGGTCATGTCTTGCTTTTGAATGCTTTTGTAACATTCTCCACCATGTCATTAGGAGGGCGCTTTGAAATTAGTACGCAGACTGGTTGCAGATTTCTTTTTGGGTAAAAAAAAAGAAGAAAAAAAAGGGAAAAAAATCCAGGCTTTTTTTTGCGTTGTCATTTCGTGTTGTTCGAATTATTCTGACTCCATAATGCCAATTATGAACTTTGTATTTTGTATCTGAAGGCTTATCTGTCTCCATGAATAAAACAAGACCACATCAGTGTTCACCATTTTAAACCATTTAATCAGTTCACATGGTAAATGCTGATTCATGGAAAGCAATATTTGTCAATTCTCAAAAAAAAACAAAAACATAAAATCAATTAATGGACCCATTAAAGATTTTTGTATGAACTCATTCACTGCCAGACGATGTGCAAACATGTGTCCACTCCAGTGCCAGGGTTTTTGTCATTTTCACTCAAATTGCGGAACCCACAGAGTATTGAGTTTTAGGGCGACATAAACATTCAGTGCAGCGTAAGAAACTTTAGACTCTCTTCTTTCATCAGATAAAAGAGCAAATTCCTCAGTTATATGTGTCTGGAGTTATCTGAGATTGAAATGGGGGCGGCTGCACAAAATAATATGCAATACAATTGATTTATATTGCGCTTTAACAAAACCTGAAGCTGTAACAAAGTGCTAACAAGGACAAAAGCCAAATGCTGCCCCCCTGTGGAAGAGAAACACATTGCCAGAGGTCTGACGAGCGCTTTATAAATCCGCGGATGGCAGCGAATGACTTAATTTCACCATAAAATTAAATTCTAAAGCATATTGCTATTTTTTTCCTTAAACATATCTTTGTATTTCGAGGAGTCAAGGCTCTGTTGTTTTCTCCTTCAGTGGGCTATTTTATTATTGGACCACCCAGGACTTCCATTTCGTATCAATATTTTCTTAAATGATCATATTCAAAAATGTTCACATATAATTTATTTTTGCTTTGTCAAACAGTTCCACACAATTATATTCAATGACATTGTCGATATGATTATATTACAACAACAAAAATTCAATTGCTTACAATTTGGAATTGCTTCTCAACTCGACTTGTATAAGTCAATGGCAAAAAAAGGTAAAAATAGTTTGATCATATTTGCTTAATGACATCAGAAGATTAAAATACATGTTTGTTCTGTACATTTATGTAACATAGGTGATAAAGTGCACGTAATTTGTCTTTTTACAAAAAGAAACCTCATGGAAGACCGTCCGTCACACACCCTTGAGCCCGTACCCACACTCCATTGCTTCTTGTGGATTTGTTTTTTTGTGGGTTACCATGGAAACCCCTTGCAGGTGGGTTACTGTGTGAGTATTACCCGATGTCGTTAACTTGCCTGGAAATCATTTGTAATGACTTTTTTTTTTCATGGTACAATATTGCCAAACTTTTCACGTGTGAACACAAGACGACAGACTTGACTTTCTCTGTATTATTATTATTATTTTGCCTTTTAGGTCAAGTCAGGAGCAGTTGGACCTTAGTTGTGGACGACACAGAAAACAATGCCAAGTAATAGTCAGTGACATCAGGGGAACAGGCACAAAATAATTTGCGTGTTATTTTGCGACCTTTTGTCCAAAGGTCCGTCAGGACGTCCGTCTGCGTCGCAACCTGCCGCGGAGGTTCTCCCCCACGAGTCCACACACCGCCGCCGCTGCTGACGTCTCAGCTCGCTCGTGTCCATGCGGACGGCGCACAGGAGTGACAGGCAGGCTCTCGCCTTGCGCGCGTTTTTCATCTGCATCTTGGCGCTTGACCCCGTTTGCTTTATATTGCTTCACTAACTCTCCTCTTCTTCTTCGTTTCCTTCCTCATCCTTCTCCTCTTTAACGTCTCCCTGCTCTCCTTGCTCCTCTGCGTTTTCATCCTCTTCCACATCATTTTGCTCCAATTCTTCTTCAGCAACATCCCCCTCATGTCCCTCGTCTTCCTCATTTCCCGCTGCCTCACCTTCCACCTCCTCGTCAACATTTCCCTTAGCTCCATCTTCCTCCTCCATATTCCCGACTACCGCATCCTCCTCATTCGTTTCATCTACGTCCACATTTTCTTCTCCATCTTCATCCAGATTCTCTTCATCCTCCCCCGGTTTGGTCTCTTCATCCTCTCCCTCCTCTTCTTTTTCAGCGTCACCCGTCTCGTCGTCCAAACGGTCCCCTGTGAGGTTTTCCTCCCCCTCCTCCCGCTTTTGGTCCTCATCCTCATCACTCACGCCGTTCTGCTCCCTGTTATGGTTGCGCTCGTCTTCCGTCTCACTCCCAGCTTCCTCTTCAAGGCAGGAACTTCTTTGAGCGCCGTCGCCCATCCTCAAGTGAACATGGTTGTGGTTGTTGTGTTCCAGATCCTCCAACGTGATCTCAAACTGGAAGCGGTCATGCTGCAAGTGTCTATCCGGAGGAGGAGACGGAGACTGAGGCATGGTGGTCAGGTACCACTCACGGTTCTCCTCCAGTGTGTCCAGAAGTTCTTGGGCGTCCGGGTGCACCAGGTCGGCCCACGTCTCCCACAACGGGTGGACGATGTAGTCGATGAAGCCCACCTGACAAGCAAGAGCAATGTAAATACACACTTTCGTCTACATGTACTTTTCTTCGCTATTTGTTTCTGACAACTGTCAAATGTGGCTTTTTTTCATCCTCTACAAATGATTGGATTGGATTCACCTTTATTCCGGTGTATAAGGCGCATCCACCAATGAATGGTGTATTTTCAAACTTTTTCCATATACAGGTAACATCCAAGTTCCGTTGCCACCAAACGGCCGTCAGTCAAAATGGTCATAAGTCGAAATCCATTCAAAATGTTGAATAGAGACTCTGAGGCTAAATGACTCGCAACCCCCCACCCCGCCCCCTCTGGTGTCATCACACGGTCGATTGCTGTGCTTGAGTGAGATGCCACCTGGCCAAAATTGTCGTACGTGTTGCCAGCCAGGTAGCGCGCTGCGGTGCCGGGGATATAATTACAATTTTTACAAAATCAGGTCTGGAGGTTATGGTCGTAAGTACGGGTGGTCGTAAGTCGAAGTGGTCGTAAGTTGGTGTGACCTCTATAAGGCGCACCGAATGAATGAGTGAAAAAAGTTTTCCAAATATGATATATGAATATATAAAAGTTTTCCAAATATAAGGCACTTCACATTTAAGTTAATCCGGGTTGAGTGAGCGCTGGCGTGTGTGGCTGCCGCTGCTCACCCACAGAAAAATGTATCCTGTGACTGCAAAGTGACCTTGAGAGTTTTGAAAGGCGCTTATAAATGAAATGTATTATTATTATTATTATTATTATTATTATTATTATTATGTATTAGTCTCTCAATGGATAAATTTACATTTCACAGCAGCAAAGTGGTGAAAGTAAGAGGAAATGAAGAAGTAGAAAAACAAAATGCAGGAGCTGCTGTAAAAGCAGCCACTATTGTGGCACCATCTTGAATTCAAAACAACAAAAATTAAATAATACAATAATGTGACACATCACAAAAGACAGACAGTCATTCAATTTTAAGCACTTTCTGCACGCTCTTTGTTGTATGAAGCAAAAGAAAGAGGAGAGGATCAAAGCCTCCTTTTCACCAGTGGATCAGGAACGTCATGGTGGAATATGCAGGTCTGCTACAAACTAAATGTTGAAAGCAAACATGAAACTGCAGCATCCATTGACCAAAAGACATTGTCTCACATCTCCCCTCCCATGTTAAATCCGCTTCAATTCCAAGCGCGGACAGTTCCACATACGCATTGGCACTCTGTGCTGATGCTCCTTTCTTCAGATCGCGGGCTCCTCAAGCCATGCAACCATCCAGCCACAGACTGTCCAACAGCCCCGACCTTTCCGCTGAACAAAGTGAGGCAGTGAAAATGTTGCCCATTACAGGCACCAAAAAAGCACAATCGCCCCAGAGCTGTCCAGCGATAACAGTCAAATGGCACCGACATTCCTCCCAGTCAAAAACAGTGCCGGCATATTCGTGCTGCCGAAAAAGCGCAACCTCTCAGCAGAGTCTCCTCCACGATGAATGTCTCCGCCGAAAATGCTGAAAACAACTCAAAGTGACATAAAAACAACAAAAAAAGCAAGGCTCGTGAGTCGTGAGAGCACTTGCTGACGGCTGCCTACTCGGGTGCCATCTTGGACTTCTTTGTGAGACCCTAAACAGCTCGAACCCTTTTACATCTCATTGGCAAAAACAATTTTTTGTTCTTTTGACTTCAAGATGGCGCCGCGAGAGTGGCTGCCTTGCCAGCAGGTCCTGTATTTTTTTTTCTACTTCTTCCTTTCCTTTCCTCTTACTTTCATCACTTTGCTGCTGTGAAATGTAAATTTCTCCACTGCGAGACTAATAAAGGTAAATCCAATACTATCCAAATCCTCACCTGACTCTTCTCCACAGAGGCGGTGTGTTTGTCGCACATGGCACTGATCTCCATGCCGCGCTCCCTTTCCTTGTCACCCTGACGAAAAAACTCCTCCATGATCCTCTCTGTCCACTGCCGGTATAGGGGTAAGGTCTTGGTGGGATTGCTCAGGTCCGCGCAGTGCACCATGTTCCTTAGGACCTGCAACAGTCACACCCACGTGTACAATATATATATATATATATATATACAGAGAGAGAGAAATACCTCAGCTCACAAAGTTAATTGGTTCCCAGAAAGTGTGTGTAAGGCGAAAAGTTTGTCTGCCGAACATTTATTTCCCATAAGAAACCATTAAAAATGAAAGTATTCCGTTCCCAGGTCCCCATAAAACATGATTTTCTCCTAAATACGCCTTAAAACTACACAAAATATACCTTATTTTACGTATAATAAATGTGCTATTGGATTATAATGAAAGAAATAAACTGGACTGTATAATAAAGTCATGTTATTTACTTTTGTGATGGTCATTGATGTAGTTGCCTCTTGATATACGAGTGAAGTTGCCTTTCTCGGCGATAATACCCTCACTCACATTGTCCCCTGCTAGCTGCTTTTCATTAATCCAAATCAACAGAAGTTTTTCAACCTCTTCTATTGCCTGAGACTGTTGCTTAGACAACACAGAAACACACTTAGCCACACATAGCAATGCACACGTAGCAGACTTAGCGTACTGGTACTGGGACGCTTAGTCACATAAACGCATTTTTCGATGATCCCCTTCTTCTGCTCAACAGTAATTTTATTTTGTGTCCTCTTCGCCTTAACACTAGCCTGTGGTGGGGTCTATTTTGGTCCCATAATGGCAAAAATATCCTTGATAACAAACCACGCACTCAAGGAAAGGGGTGATGAAAACTAGTCCGCCAGCCACCGTGGTGCTGTTCGACCGTGTGGTTTGGTGTTCTTCCGCCGAAAACTAGTCTGACAGCCACCGTGGCGATGTTTGTTTTGTTCCGCCGGAAACTAGTTCGAATGCCAAGACTATATTCTAACGAATTTAATGTTCGTGAGGCGAAAAGTTCGTGAGCTAAAGCGTTCGTAAGCTGAGGTATCACTGTGTCTGCAATCTTGGTTTAATTCTTACTCCCTAGCTACTAGTAGTGAGAAAAAAATAAAAACGTTTGACAAAACCCACCTGAATGCGCTCATTGTAGTGATCCAGTAATAGCACGCCAGAGCTGGTCACCTTCTTTGTCTCTACCATGGTTTTCAGGTCTGCCAGCAGGGTCATATGTTTGGACATATCTGTCGCCAAAACCTGAGAAAAAAAAAAAAAAAATCTACGAATCATATTTAACTCATTCACTGCCAGATGCGGTCCACAATGTGTCCACACAGGTGCCAGAGTTTTTGTCCTTTTCACTCAAATTGCAGAACCCACAGAATATTGAGTTTTAGGACAACATAAACATTCAATACAGCGTTAGAAACCTTAGACTCGCTTCTTTCATCAGAACAAAAGAGTAAATTCCTAAATTATATGAGTCTTGAGTTAATCTTAGCTTGATATGGGGGCAGATGTACAAAATACAATACAATACATCAGAAAAAAAAGAGTTAATTCCTAAGTTATATGGGCCTGGAGTTATCTGAGCTTGAAATAAGGACGGCTGTACAAAACACAATACAATAAAGTATTGGTTTATATAGCGCTTTACACAGTGGTCCATCATGGACATTGATATATAAATAGGTCATACGACCAGTCAGACTTTAGTTCGCTGACGACGAAGCCTCTTGGATAGGAGGCGAAACGTCCGAAACCTTCAAATTTGTACAGATGACGGCTGAAGAAACCTTCTCATCAACAGTTGAAGCTGGAACAAAGCGCTAATATGGAAAAAAGGGAATTGCTGACCCCTTGTGGAAGGAAAAAACATTGCCAGAAACCATGACCAGCACTTTATCGGCACCCAAACAAGAAAAAACTAAACCCGAACAAATTCGGGAATTGCGCTCTTTGTCATATTTTCAATTCCCGAATAAATTTGTGAATAAGTGAAATGGTTTTTTCTTCTTCTCCAAATTGGTCACCCCCAGCCACTTCAACCCACTTCGTTCATGCTGCCCCCTCATGGAAGGGAAAAACATTGCTAGAGGTCTGACCAGCGCTTTTGGTTTAAGAAAAACCAAAACCTGAACAAATTCGGGAATGGCGCTTCCACGTCACACCTTTCAATTCCCGACAATGAAAATTCGACAATGGCAGTGAATCAGTTAAATTAACAACCCTAACCACAGTAAAACACATTATAGCAATGAAGTACTGACGATATCAATGACGAGCTTGCGAAGGCTCTGCCGCTGCCGTTTAGTGAGGTTCTGGAAGATGTCACAGTTGTCTTGATGCAGGAGTTTGAATCCAACAGCCAGGTGGTGGTTCTCCAGGACCGACTCGTCATTGTACATCAGTGCCAGCTCAGAGTCTGGACACATTGCAATCACAGTTACATGAAGATTTAAAAGGTAACATCCAGATCATATATATTTTAATTTCCATCTGTATTTTTTTAATTGCATATTCTTTACATGTGGGACTCACTGGTGTTGATGAGGAACTGATTTGAAACTCCAGGATGATCGACGTCATGGATGGCGGCGGCAAAGAGGGCAGCAAGAATCTCTAAGTCGGTGAAGACAGCCTGGGCAAGAAGAGCAAGTAAGGAACTCTACTAACGTTTTTTGAAGTCACATGATGTATTCATGTTCGTCTTTTTCACTTCAAATGTAACATACGTCGAGCGCCGGTGTAGAAAGGAGCACATGTGTGGACTGGGTGACATCGGCGGCGTGGAGGCTGTTGTGGTACGCTACGTTGCCATGGTAATGGTCCTCCAGTGTCATCACGTAAGTGACGAAGGTGTCAGAGGGGATGCGGAAGGTCTTCAGCAACTCTCGCTCCTGGGGAGGTCAAATTTGAAAAAGTACAGTGGTGTCTTGAGATCGGAGGCTAATCACTGATGACTTTTGTTTAGGATACGAGCTGTCCGAGGGGATAATTTTTCAACTTTGACTGGATATTGGAAGTGCAATGCTAGATTTCGGCAGCTCAACTCAATTGAAGCAAGAAACGAAATGAATTGCAAATACAATATCATACAATACTGTACATCCTAATTTATATGGCGCTTTCACAACAGCTACAGCTAAAACAAAGCGATTCACATAATAGTCAACACAAAGCAAAATAAGAAACAACAGGAACATAAAAACATGGACAATTGTGCAATCTTAACGACTTTCCCCATGGACTTTATGATGTTTGAGCACGAGACATAAACTTAATTACATGAAGCAGTTCTATAATGAAAGAGGAGGGGATGAAAGCCTCCTTTTACCAGTGGATCAGAGACGTCATCGTGGAATGCTTTAAGCTGTTTAATGCTGCAATTTATGTAGTTCTTTCTGCAGCTGTAGCAAAGCGCTTCACATAATAGTCAACACAAAGCAAAATAATAAACAAAACGGGAACATAAAAACATGGGAAGTTGTTTTGGTTTACTCTCAAGCAAAAAATAGGACTAGCCTGGAAATACACTGCCCGTTTTTAAAACTTAACATGTTCTCGAAGTTCCCAATGGCAACTCCACCCTTGGTCATAGTACCTGGAAAATTGTGTACATGATGCAGCTGAGCGGTCTGTTGTTGGAGAATTCGGCAACTTGAAATATGTTGAAGCTCCACTTGTTCAAATCCTCCAACTCCTGCTTTCAAGTATACACATTCAGACATGCAAAATATATAGCATTATGGTAGAGAATAGAAAGAATAGAAGTTATCATATTTAAAAGTTTCATGCTGTTGTATGCTTAGTTGGGCAAACGCAAGGCCCACAATGGAAGCACAGAAAATCTAGGGTCAATCTGAGGTGAACAGACACAGCCTGTTAAACTGTCATCTTCATGTCGGAGATCTGGCCTTGGACTAATTTAGTATTTGGTAAACTCCTGCACAGGAAGAGCTCATTAGCCAGGTTACAAATCTATAAGTTCATGGAAAGACAACCCATTAAAATGTCTATGTTCTGTTGGTTTAAGGATGTTGGTGCTTGTAACGTGTGATGTCCAGGGGCGTGGTATTCAAATCAAGGCAGTGTTTTACTCATGTATCATTTACATTTATTTGCATATACTCTCAATAAATAGCTTGGCAGAGTGCTGCAGAGGTTGGGCTTCGGTCATGAATGGCTGTGTCCTCTGCCGGCAGTAAAAGACGACCTTGTGTTTGAGCGATGAAAAGGTTTCTTCAGCCGTCATCTGTACTTCTTTGAAGGTGTCGGACGTTTTGCTTCTTATCCAAGAAAGGTCAGGTTTCTGACCTTCTACACCGCTAATCACTAATTTGTTGTCTTTGACTCTTTATCACAACTGGGCTTTGTCATGTCCGTGTTTGAGAATGTAGCTTGTGTACGGTTAGTGAAGGTGCGTTTTGGTCAGAGACTCTCTGGGCAGGGACGCTTTGGGGAATTGGCGCTACACTTAAACTTAAAGGACAACCGACACCATTCTTTTGTTTCCTAACTGACATCAGAAAAATGTTTTATAGCATCTAAAATACCCAAAATACGCAGGATGATATTTTTACTCAAATGAAAAACACCAATAAAAATGACTTAGTGTCCCAAAACTACTTCAAAATGACCTCGGAAAGTTTCAGTTTCAGAAGGTCCCGCCCCCTTGTTCGTGACGTCACGCCAAGACGTCTTGCCTTGCTCGAGAATC
Organism: Hippocampus bargibanti; assembly: GCF_051943395.1. NCBI lineage: Eukaryota > Metazoa > Chordata > Actinopteri > Syngnathiformes > Syngnathidae > Hippocampus > Hippocampus bargibanti. The sequence continues at coordinate 10,004,662 of NC_142743.1, read as the reverse complement.
AAAACAATGGCTTCAGATTTGGAGAAGATGCTTTCTTGTTACTCATCCAGTTATGAATATGATTCAAATAGTTCTGAAGAGGAAAGCATAAATGTTTGCAATCGATTAAACAAGTCCTTCCGTATCTTTTTGAGCCGCCTGGACTCCAATGTAGCGTCCCAGAACATGAACAAGATGGCGCCCAAGCTCCGTTGGAAATGGGATGATTTGTCTGCTGGGAATTTGTGTCAACTAGTATCAAATAGTAGTCTTGGTGCAACACACGATTCACCATCGCGTTATCTAGGTGTTTTTCCTTCTAATTTCGCCATCAACAAGGATCAACACAAAGTTTTCAGACCAAACAAAGTACCCAAAATGCATTGTGTGTCCCTCTCTCGGTAAGCGCCGTTCCTTCCGTGACGTCACGTCAGGAATCGTCACCAACTCAAAGACAAGACTTCCTGAATCTTCAGCGCGAGTTTTAAAACGTAAAATATAGCTATATGTGGTGGAATCTTGTCATTTGAAGTGATTTTACAAATTTTGGACACAACTTGTCCGGAGGCGTCGGTTATCCTTTAAGCAAGCAGTACAAAAACTGCAATATCCCCACCCTCTTTGTTGGCGCTGATGCGCACAGTGACATCGAGTCATCCCGTTCTTAGCCGAGTAGGACACACAAAAAAGGGTTCGGTAAGACCTTAGCGAGCTCGTCCTCGTTGTCAGTGTTGACCCCGAAGCGCGGCATCGAAGTGCTGGAGAGGCTGGAGCTGTGCGACAGTTTTCGCACGCCGCTGATTTGACTCATCGGTTTGTCTTTCAGAGTCGGGGAAGGGATCTCCACTTCGTTCTGCTTGTCTATAAACATACATACAGTTAAATTGTATATAATGGGGTCTGTCTTTCCTTGTAGGAATATAGTTCTACTCACCCAAGAAGGTGCTGGAGATGTACTCTGACACCTGATTACCAGAGCGACTCATCTCAGAAAGGTGGGATAGCTCTCTGTTCAGCATCCTCTTGAACTGTCGCATCACATCATAGCACATGCTTACACAGTGTGTCTGTTGTCTATTGTTGCTATTATATCAGTTTACTTAACTTTATAATGTCTTGCTTTAGTACCTTGCTTACACCCGGGAATATGAGGAACTTGATTTCGATTACTCTGTTTAGCAAAAATTGTAACAATATGACAATATTGCTCGTCTTGATTAATTTTTTTAACTCATTCACTGCCAGACGTGCAAGAATGGGTCCACAACAGTGCCAGTCGAATTCCAGGACCCACAGAATATTGAGTTTTAGGACTACATAAACATTCAATACAGCGTTAGAAACCTTAAACTCTCTTCTTTCATCAGAAAAAAGAGAACGGTGACACGAATGGCTGCCGCTGCTCACCCGCACAAAAAAATATGTGGTTGTAATGTGTCCTTGAGAGTTTGGAAAGACGCTTATAAATTAAATGTATTATTATTACTAAGTCATATGGGTCTGGAGTTATCTGAGCTTGAAATGGGGGCAAAAATACAAAACAATACATGCATATAGGTTTATACAGCCGCTCCCCAACTTCCAAACGTGATATGTTCCAAACGGTCGTTTGTTAGTTGAATTTGTTCATAAGTTGCCTCGGTGCTATATTTTGTATGGAATGCATGTTTTTAGGCTTGTATAAGTATGTTTAAGGCTTGCATAAGTAACCTGTATTGGTTTGAAGTGAAAATAAACATTTAATAAAATATATGCGAATCAAACCTCTGATTCGCTGTGGCGACCCCTTAAAGGAAAAAGCCGAGAGGAAAAGAAAAAGACGAATAAAACATATGCTCTTTAAAGACATGTACATGTACAACTGAAGGGAACACTAAAAATGTTTGTATATACCATTGTTCGTAACTTGAATGTTCGTAAGTAGGGCGCCGTCTGTATAGCGCTTTAACAACAGCTGAAGCTGTGACAAAGCGCTAACTTGGACAAAAGGCCAATGCTGCCCCCTCGTGGAAGGGGAGAACATTGCCAGAGGTCTGACCAGCGCTTTATCGGTATCCCCCGCAAGAAAAACCAAAACCTGAACAATTGGGTATGGTGCTCAAAGTCAGACTTTTCAAATGCAACAAATGAGTTAATACCGAGGGCTTCTCAAAAATGTGGCTCCCTCTAGTGGTATATGTAAATAATTGCTGAATTAAACGTGCCAACTATGTAAAACCTTTGCCTTGTTCTAGGTGACTACATTCCTTTTGAGATATGTTTGTGATGGCCTCTTGTCCCGGGGCATTTTAGAAAAAAAGCAATATTAGTTTTTCAACACTGAACCTGTTATATTCATGGATTTACTTTAAAAAATGTTCTTATCATATGACTGTAAAATGCTCTTGAGAGTTTTGAAAGGCGCTTATAAATGAAATGTATATTATTATTATTATTATTATTATTATTATTATTATTATTATTATTATTATTATATTATTGTTGTTGTTGTTGTTGTTATTACTCTACATGCTTTCGTGTACTTTCAATGAGTTTGAATAAAGCTCAAATATTCTCCCCCATACCTTGTTGGACGCCATCTCACTGACTGATCGGTGCGTCTGGATAGTTTCCAACTGGTCCAAACACCAGTCTAGTTCTTCCAAGGTGTCCAAGGCGATCTGCTGGTATTGCTGGTCCGACAACGTGGCCCTGGGACTCACGCATACTCCACCCAGCGGAGACCTCCTGAGGTCAAAGTAGTTGGTAAGTGAACGATTGTCACTATTTTTTTTCTTCTATTTCTCCTGCCAATACACAATTATTGAACTCATTCACTGCCAAGTGATGTGCAAAAATGTGTCCACTTCATTGCCAGGGTTTTTGTCATTGTCACTCGAATTTCATGTCCCAGAGAGTATTGAGTTTAAGGTCAACATAAAGATTTAATGCAGTGTAAGAAACCTTAGACTCTCTTCTTTCATCAGAAAAAAATAGCTAATTCCTAAATTATATGGATCTGGAGTTACATGAGCTTGAAATGAGGGCGGCCGTCCAAAATACAATGCAATACATACATATCGATTTATAGAGCGCTTTAACAACAGCTGAAGTTGGAACAAAGCGTTCACATGGAAAAATTGAGATACTTCCCCCTTGTGGAAGAGAAAAAACATTGCCATAGGCAATGGCTAGTGCTTTATCATCACCTATGCATGAAAAAAAACAAAACCCGGACAAATTCGGGAATGGCGCTACATGTCATATTTTCAATTACAGAATAAATTTGTGAATAGCAGTGAATGAGTTAATAAGGTTGTATAAGAAAAAGTATCTCCAATGTCATGTCTGATATGCTTATACACTTCATGCAAGTAGACTAGTTTTGAAGTAATATGTTGAAATAAATCAAATAATTATCATAAATATATGGTTATACCAAAAATGTAGAAAAAAAGTAAAAAGTGGGGTACAGTACATAATAGTGTACTGTATTTTCCAGTGTATAAAAAGCCTTGATTTTCTTGAAACGATGACCCTGCGCTTTATAATCAGGTGCGTCTCATATGTGAAGGCATATTGAGCCACAACAGGTCTCGCAACGACTGTCAGCAGCCATTTCCCCCTGTGTTGCGTACCCTCAGCTTCTACTGCAGCACCTTATAATGTGGTGTGCCTTATATTTGGAAAACATTTGTATATTCATATACAGTATTATATTTGGAAATGTTTTTTTTTTTTTTCATTGATTGTAGGTGCGACTTATACTCCGGTGCGCCTTATACACCTGAAAATACGGTATAATAATAGCCATAAAATAAACTAGAATGAGACAAACAAATGTCATCGATTAAGAGAACAAAATATTTTCGGACCGTGCTGAAGCAACAAAATAAAACGACACAGCAATTGCTCTAAATACCAATATCATTGACACTGACTTGACTGTCGGCGTGGACACGTTGGCGAGGACGGTAAAATTGCTCCGTACAGATCGCAGACTGGCCAGAACCTTGAAAATAATAATCACACAAATACAGAAATGAGTTAAACAATGGAAGACAAACGTCCTCCTATGAAATCTGCATTTATAAGTTTCAAGTTCCAAAATAAAATACACAATTGATGTCATCAATGATACTTCACTCACCTGAGCAAAAGGAGTAACAATGAAGTCCTCCCCCGTGTGTCTAAAAGCAGACAAGCATCACTGATTAGACCACCATTGTTTTTTCTTGTCCATTTTAGCTCATTCATCGCCAGACAGCAAAAATGCGTCCACTCCAGTGCCAGGGTTTTTGTCATTATCACTCGAATTCCATAATATTGACTTTTAATACTACATAAACATTCACTGTAGCGTAAGAAACCTTATACTCTCTTCTTTCATCAGAAAAAAAGCTAATTCCTAAATGATATGGGTCTGCAGTTATATGAGCTTGAAATGAGGGTGGCTGTACAAAATACAATGCTGTACATACATATTGGTTGATATGGCGCTTTAACAACAGCTGAAGCTGGAACAAAGCGCTTACATGGAAAAAAGGGAAATGCTTGTTTTAAACAAAAAACATTGCCAGAGGCCATGGCCAGCGCTTTATGGGCACCCAAGCATGAAAAAACAAAACCCGAACAAATTCAGGAATGGCGCTCTACGTCATAATTTCAATTCCCGAATAAATTAATGAAATCCCTTGTATAAGGGAAAAAATGCCATGCCAGAGGCCATGGCCAGCGCTTTATCGGCACCCAAACAAGAAAAAAACTCAACCCGAACAAATTCATGAATGTCGCTCTACGTCATATTTTTCAATTCCTGAATAAATTTGTGAATGGCAGTGAATGAGTTAAATACCTTGCACCCTTTAGCTGTACCAGGCATGAAAGAAGCTACAATGTTCTACTCGGTGTGAATTTCAAAACATCATACAGTAAAGTCTCGTTATATCGATATTCTCGGGAGTCGGAAAAAATATCGATATAACCGGACTATCGATATATCCGATCCTGCGGCATGTAAATTTTCTCCTTGCGTTCATGGAAATAGTATTGTAATAAGCAGTACTATCGATATAACCGATATCGATATAACGAGACTTTTTTCCAACCTTTTTTGTAAGTGGTACATATTTCACAGTATACATGTACGACCTCATTCATCCTCTCACCCTTCGCTCGCCAATGAAGAGTTTCGCGAAACCGTCTTGGGCGACATGTCATAGTCTGAATCCGAGCGGTATAGAAAGGACTCCCTCCTCTGGCACTGAGGGAAGGACGTATTGAGAGTAAGCCCTGGACTCTGCGAGCCCAGCGGTGTATACGCCGGAGAGAGGCCATTTTCTGCTTCATAACTAAAAAAAAAACAGGAAAAAATGAGAGGAAATACACTGGAGAAGATTTGTCAAAGCAATACGAACGCATCTAAACCTGTCAGAGTCAGCTTGCGTGATGGAGATGCGCGGGGGGATGCGGAGAGGCAGCGTTGTGGGACGAGACACGTTGCCAGGGACCTCCGGCGAGCGTGTGCGGTCGCGAGGGCGGAGCCAGCAGGGAACCTGTGGCACGAACGAGTAGAAGCCAAGAAAATATTCTGGTGGCTGCAAGAAAATCATTGAGGCTTCCAGGCCATGGTGCTTATATGTTAAGCACCTGTAGACTAGATGAGAGTCTTCTGCTGCGACCCCTGCGTAGCTCGGCCCCCAGCGTGGCCCCCGACGTGTAGGAACGGCTGTAGCGAGGCGACTTGGGCTTTTCCCCTTCGTCCACTGTGTCGTGATCGTGATCCTCACCCTGTGAGGCAAGGAGACCCGCTTTCATGTCTCCGTGGATGCACATTTATATATCATTATTCAGATACCATTATCATATGTAATTGACATATATATTTATATCTCATTATTTTGTACATTTTATTTTATTTCTTTCACTGGCACAGTGCATATACATCATCACAAAAATTAACAGTGTAAATGCACCGGACTTAGCATAAATGCTAAAAGCAAAGTGTGTGTGTGTGTGTGTGTGTGTGTGTGTGTGTGTGTGTGTGTGTGTGCGCGCGCAGTGTGCTTATGTGTGTGTGCCGTGCGTGTATCTGCATGTTTGGTGTGCGTATTTGTATGTGTGGTGTGCGTGTGTGACGTGTGTGTTACGTGTGTGTGTGTGTGTTACGTGTGTGTGTGTGCGCGCGCAGTGTGCTTATGTGTGTGTGCCGTGCGTGTGTCTGGGAGTATGTTTTGCGTGTGCGTGTGTGGTGTGCGTATTTGTATGTGTGGTGTGCGTATTTGTATGTGTAGTGTGTGTGTGTGTGTGTGTGTGTGTGTGTGTGTGTGTGTGTGTGTGTGTGTGTGTGTGTGTGTGTGTGTGTGTGTGTGTTTGCGCACGCATGTGCCTACGTGTGCAGTGTGCGTGAATCTGTGGGAAGTGTTTGTGTGTGTATGTGGGGTGTGTGGGTGTGTGTACAATGTGTGCGTGCGTGTGCGTACCCTGTGTGAATGTGTGTGCGTGTGTGCCGTGTGTACAATGTGTGCGTGCGTGTGCGTACCCTGTGTGAATGTGTGTGCGTGTGTGCCGTGTGTGATGTGTGTATGCATGTGTATGTCTGTGTGTGTGTTATGTGTGTATCCGTGTGTCTTTGTGTTTGTGCGAGTGTGTGTGTGTGTGTGTGTGTGTGTGTGTGTGTGTGTGTGTGTGTGTGTGTGTGTGTGTGTTGTGTGTGATGTGCATATCTGTGATGTGCATGTGTGTGTGTCTGAAGTGTGCGTATACGCGTGTGTGTGCGCGCCTGTGTGTGTGTGAGTGATAGAGAGAGAGTGAGATAAGGACGCCACAGACGGCGCTCTTGGAGGCTCATCTGCACTGCAGCACCATAGCACCAAAACACCAGGGGGAGTGTGTCTGTGTGTGGGGGGAACACGACCAGTTGCTGGGCAACCATTCCGTGTTACTCCCATGCTGCGCTTCATGTTGTCAACCACAGCAGATGTGTGGAATGATGCTTGTACACAGGCACGCATACCCACGTTGAAATATATATATCAAGAGTCACTTACACACAAAAAAGGCCTTTGGCTGACTTTGATCAATAAAAGCCTGTTTGAATAATGCATGCCGTCATGTCCTTCATCCAGGATGAAAGCATCCAAGCATCATCGAAGTGGATTCCTTGACTTACTTAGAGCTTCGCAACCAGCACAAAGGAAGGTCGAAATGTGTGAAAGTCACCGTGTGTGTGTGTGTGTGTGTGGGGGGGGGGGGGGGGGGGGGGTTACCGCAGAAAATCAACCCAAACACACACATTGTAACAGGCTTTTAATGGTCAACCGACACCATTTTTTTGTTTCCTATCTGACATCAGAAAAACGTTTTATAGCATCTAAAATACCCAAAACACACAGGCTGATATTTTCAGCCAAATGCAAAACACCAATAAAAATGACTTATAATGTCCCAAAACTGCCACAAAATGAGCTTGGAACTGGGCAGATTCAGAAAGTCCCGCCCCCTTGTCCGTGATGTCACTATTGCTCACACACTGCCTTGCTCCAGAATCAAAACAATGGCTTCAGAGAGTTCAGATTCGGAGAAGATGCTTTCTTGTTACTCGTCCAGTTATGAATATGATTCAAATAGTTCTGAAGAGGAAAGCATAAATGTTTGCAATCGATTAAAGAAGTCCTTCCGTATCAATTCGAGCCGTCTGGACTCCAATGTAGCGTGCAGAAAATGCACAAGATTCGCACTAGCTGTGTTGGAAATGGGCTGATTTGTTCGCTGGGAATTTGTGTAAACTTACACCTTCTTTATGCGTGTTACCGCAATTGGCTGCGACACACAACGATTCACCATCGCGTTATTTATGTAGTTTTCCTTCTAATTTCGTGATCAACACGGTGTTTTCAGATGAAAAAAAAGTACCCAAAATGCATTGTGTGTCGCTTTGTCGGTCAGGGGCGTTCCCTCCGTGACGTCAGTTAGGGCTTCGTCATCAACTCGCAAACAAGACTTCCTGAATATCAATCGCTCAGTTGAAGTCATTTGAAGCGATTTTACAAATTATGGACGCAACTTGTCCGGCGGTGTCGGTTGTCCTTTAAGTTATGGACCACATTCAAAATATTGTGAAATTGAGTTGGATTTGTATTTTGTTCCGCTTTTCTCATTTCTGACACTTATGAAGCCATACCGAATGAAATTTAGAAATGTACTGTTGCAAAACTTTTGAATGGCTAGTTTTGTGTTTTTTTTTTTTAATTAAATATGATTCTTCACTTCACTCTTCTTCACTGGATTCCGCTAGATATGTGTACCATAGATAAGAAAGCCAAAAAAATTACAGATCACAGAGATACGGTTTGGCTCAAGTCACAATCCCCACCTTTGAGTGACCTTAATGCTGGTAGCTCTGGCCCTATATACTGTATATCCCTATTGGATGCCAGACTTCTGCTTTGATAGCTCCCTGCTCTAAGGTTGGGGGGGGGGAGCAGTGGAATACTCACTGAAGCTAATCTAATTACTTCTTTCGTACTGGTGATTATGTTCTATGATTGCCTCTGATTGCCCCATTCACTCTGGTATCATCACCTCATCAGCATGACTAAGTCTACGTGGTTATGAGCTAAACAAAATGCTCAAAAAAAGACTATCAACATCGCAGGGATAATGCTAGCCGGCCTCAACCTGCAGTATATATATATATACCTAAAAGCTAGCAACCACTCATTTGACGACAGTGAAGATCCAGAGCTACCCGCACAACTTTAGTTCGCTGACGAAGCTTTTCGGATGAGGAGCGAAACGTCCGACACCTTCAAAGAAGTACAGATGGCGGCTAAAGAAACCTTTTCATCGATGGTATACGGTTCAGTTCATCCCACCCATTTTGCGTCTACAAAATCCGGGTCAAAGCACCAATTAAAAAAATGCGGCCTTAATCCCAGAGCCTCGACATGCTGACGGTTAGCATCGATCATTGAGGCATTTGGTCTTTTAACTCTAGATGACTGAAGAACATTTTATTGTTATACTATCACCTAGTGGCCACATCAAAAGGAGCAGAACAACAAATTGGAATGCAGCATTAAAGGACAACCGACGTCTCCGGACAAGTTGTGTCCATAATTTGTAAAATGGCTTCAAATGACTTCTACTGAGCGTATTTTAATAAGATTCCACCGCATATAGCTATATTTTACGTTTTAAGACTCACGCTGAATATTCAGGAAGTCTTGTTTTTGAGTTGGTGACGAGTCCTTATGTGTCATCACTAAAGGAACGCCACCTGACCGAAAAAAAAGACACATTGTAGCAGTCCTTCCATCACGTCAATGTATTTTGCTGTATTGTTTGGTCTGAAAACCTTGTGTTGCACCCAAAAGCCACCAGAAGAGGGAGTCCAAGCTCCATATAAGGAATTTATCAGCCGGTGGAAGCGGAGGTGGCCACTGGAGGTCGCCATTTTGTGCCTTTTTTTGGGGGGGTGAGAGATTTTCCCCCAATGTTGCCTCAAAATGGCACATATAATTCTTTAATCGATTGCAAACATGTATGCTTTCCTCTTCAGAACTATTTCAATTATATTCATAACTGGATGCGTAACAAGAAAGCATATTTTCCGAATCTGAAGCCATTGTTTTGATTCTCCAGCAATGCAAGACGTCTTGGCGTGACGTCACGAACTGGGGGCGGGACTTTCTGAAAATGCCCAATTCGCAGCTCAATTTTTTTGCAGATTTTGGACACTTTAAGTCATTTTTATTGGTGTTTTGCATTTCAATAAAAATATCATACTGCGTGTTTTGGGTATTTTAGATGCTCTAAAACGTTTTTCTGATGTCAGTTAAAAGACAAAAAAAGTGCCGTTGGTTGTCCTTTAAGTCAACGTTTTACCACATTCTATTCAATAACCTTAGTCTGTTTTTATATCCCACCTCCTCTCCAGTGACCGACAGCACGCTGCGGCTCTTCTTCATCCTGATTGGCTCGTTCTGGGCCCCAGGGCGGAGCGTTCCGGAACCCAGGCAGCAGAGCAGATGGAGAGCCAGGACCGGAGAGGTGACAGGATCACTCCAAGGTTAAACTTGGTTAGAAGGTTCTCGAAGTGATATGGGGACAGTCGTTTTGGAGTGTCAAACGCAGGACCATTGGGGGTATTCTGAAAAGGGACTCAAACCAGACTCCTCTGTACGCTCTGTGAGGCTCCGTTGTTTCTGTTTGTTTTCGGATTGCTTGTTTGTTTTTGTTTTTTTAATACGGTGGAGATTGACGTGCACTTCACAGAGTTTCACTCGACATTAGGCGAAAGAGTTTCCGGCGTGAAGATCCACAAACATGTGCTCACACTTGAGCCTGTTGAGGCATCAACACACACCAAATCAGGGTCCATGATTCTGCGGTCTAGAGACATTTGCCGAAAAACAATCCCGCTAATCCAACACGGAATCTTCCTTGCATAGTTCCAACCTGGTCAAAATCTGTCCCTGGCGTAGTCCTAAAATCCAGAAGCGTCGTAATCTGCGGCGACCTTTCGGTATGTCGAGCATCACTGCGCAGAAGTCGTCTCGGAAGAAGGTCGCGGGTTGCTTGAAAGTCTTTTTACTTCATTCTGTCAGGGAGCAGCAAATAGCGGTCAAGGTTATCTCTCACAGCAATTAGTGAAGTTTAAAAAAAATTTAAAGTAGTCCACGCTAAACTACAATGATTAAGATAAAATGTCCGTGTAGATGATGTCAAGAGATAAACACTTGAGTAGACGAAAGGAAGGACAAGCACTTTGACACTAATGAGAGGCCTTTTTAGAAAAACGTGCACGCAAGGAGAACATTCAAATCAACCAGGATGGTCTGCTTGTAAGGAGCATGTCACTATTTCTTCTAGGGCAAGGTCATATTGTACATGTGTCAATGTAACTGGTATATTCTTATCTCATTCGCTGCCGTTCCCGAATTTATTTGGGAATTGAAAAGTGTGACGTGGAACACCATTCCCGAATTTGTTCGGGTTTTGGATTTTTTTTTTCTATGGAAAAATGTGTCCACTGCCAGACGTACAAAAATGTGTCCACTCCAGTGCCAGGGTTTTTGTCATTGTCATTTGAATTCCAGGACCCACAGAATATTTAATTTTAGGACACACATAAACATTCATTGCAACGTTAGAAACCTTAGACTCTCTTCTTTCATCAGAAAAAAAAGAGTTAATTCCTAAATTATATGGGTCTGGAGTTATATGAGCTTGAAATGAGGGCAGCTGTCCAAAATATAATGCAATACATACATATCGTAATCCAATACAACATATTGGTTTATATAGTGCTGAAGCGGGAACAAAGCGCAAACATGGAAAAGTGTAAATGCTGCCCCCTTGTGGAAATTAAAAAAAAAACATTGCCACAGGCCATGGCCAGCGCTTTTTTGGGACCCTAGCATGAAAAGACAAACCCCAAACAAATTCGGGAATGGCACTCTACGCCATATTCTCAATTCCCGAATAAATTTGTGAATGAGTTAATGATTTAATCAATTACAGTGACACCTCGGCTTACAAACGCTTTAGCTAACAAACTTTTCACTTTACGAACATTAAATTCGCGAGAATATAATCTCGGCATACGAGTTTGCGGCAAACGAACCAAACCACACGGTGCGCCACGGTCGCTGGCGGACTAGTTTTCGGCGGAAGAACACCAAACCACACGGCCGAACAGCGCCACGGTGGCTGCTGGACTACTTTTCCACACACCATTGCTCTGAGTGCATACGTGACATACGGGGTTTGTTATCAAGGATACATTTGCTATTATGGGACTGAAAAAGACCCCACTACAGGCTAGTGTTCAGCCGAACAGGACACAAAACAAAATCACGGTCGAGCAGAAGAAGGAGATCAACGAAAAACACGAACAAGGTGTGCGTTTGTGTGACTTAGCGTCCCAGTACCAGTATTCTAAGTAGACCATTGGTACCATCCTTCGGAACAAGGAAGCTATTAAAGGTGCATGTGTTGCTAAGGGTGTTTTCGTGTTGTCTAAGCAACGGTCTCAGGCAATAGAAGAGTTTGAAAAACTTGCGTGAGTGAATGAATTATCGCTGAGAAAGCACGCCAACTTCACTCGGATATCGTCAAGAAGCAACCTGGAAGTTCATCATCCATTGATGATTTCAAGGATATCCATGGATGGTTCGAAAACTTTAAGCGTCGTACAGGGATTCATAGTGTCATTTGTCATGGTGAGGCAGCCAGTTCTGACGATAAAGCTGCTTACAAGGAATCATTCCTCAAGATGGTGGAAGAAGAAGGCTATGCTCCTCATCAAGTGTTTAATGCTGATGAAACCAGCCTTTTTTTGGAAAAAAAGATGCCTAACCGGACGTTCATGACACAGGAAGAGAAGTCCGTCCCTGGGCATAAGCCTATGAAAGATAGGCTAACCCTCCTTCCTACAGTCCTTATGGAATGTGACTCTCCCGCCCACCTCCTCCCATTCCATTCCATCAAGCCATCAACTACCATCACAAAGGTAAATAAAACAACTTCATTATACAGTACAGTTTATTTCTTTCATCACAATACAATAGCACATTTATTATACATGAAATAATGTATATTTTGTCTAGTTTTTAGATTTATTTAGTGGAAAATTATGTTTTATGGGGACCTGGGAACGCATTATTCTCATTTTAATGGTTTCTTATGGAAAATCAATGTTTGAAAGACACACTTTTCACACTTACGCACACTTTCTGGGAACCAATTAAGTTCGTAAACTGAGGTCACTGTAGTTGTCGATGAAGCATCTCCAATTGGATTTTTTTTTCTCGATATTACAATCTCTTTTTATTGTTGCCTTTGTTTTTTCAAAATACAACTCTATTCTCCAAAAACTGCAGCGTTACTTTCGTACGATTGCAGCTTGTTTCTTATTACATAATGACATCTTGCGACTTATTAATCATAACTTCACTGATATATATTTTCTTGCATTTTCTCCAATGATGCAGTCAAGCATTGTTGTGAAAAACGCTTCATATTCCCAGCACTTCATCTGAAATTCAAATAAAAACATTTTTTGCCCAACGATTATAAAAAAAAAAGGGGGGGGGGGGTAATTGAAATCACTGGCAAATCTCGTTTCAAGCAACACGACGCCGGTCCATAAATGTAAACATTGTGTCATTGCGGTGGCCTTGCGGGAGTGCGAGCTAATTCCGAGAGCATACCGCAACACCAAATCTCTCTCCCGTTATATAATTACTCTGAGCCATCTGACGCTGACCCACATTTTTTTTGTGCGTGTGTTTTTTTTTTTTTTTTTTTTTTGCATTGGGTGCTCGGCATATTTGATTACCTGGCATCATTAACACACACACGTCGGGTCAACTCGTCTGCATGCGCACAAACACACTTTGGGAGCAGAGGCGGGGGGGAGGACGAGGAGGAGGAGTAGGAGGAAGAGGAGGGTGACACAGTGACATACATGCAGCAGGCAAATATGAAGATGCAACGGGAAGGGATGCCCCTCGTACGCAATCACGGATGACACGTCAGGCTGCAGCATTTTTTTTTTTGAAAAACTACAACACACTTACCCCGATGGCTTCCCGATGAAAGCGGGCCATCTCTCCTCCTTTTCTTCTTCCTCCTTCTCCTCCTCCTCCTCTTCCTCCTCCTCCTCCTCCTTCTTGTCCTCCTGCCTGCTGTCCGTGCTGGCTGCTTGTAGACGAGACGCGCATGTGTCACAAACACTCTGCGTCTTCACGAATATCATCAGCTTCCCACCCTCCCTCGGGTTTCCTCTCTTTCCTCCTCCTCCTCATCATCTTCATCCAACCAACCGACCAGCCCCCCCCCCTATCTCCTCAACCCCCAAACCAGTTTCATGGAGCCATTTGCAGTCCTCCATTTTCCTTTATCCCCACATTCACTGTCCAATCATAATCATCAGTACCCCCCCCCTCTCGTTCCCGAAAGAGTATGCTGTACGACTACTACTACTACTACTACTAATACTAATAATAATAATAATAATTATTATTATTATTATTATTATTATTATAGATAGATAGATTTCAAAACTCTCAAGGTCACTTTACAGTCACAAGATAAGTTTAAGTATCTATCTATAATAAATAGATCTATAATAAATAGATACTTAAACTTATCTTGTGACTGTAAAGTGACCTTGAGAGTTTTGAAAGGCACTCAATGAAATTTATTATGATAATAATAATGATACATTTCATTCATAAGCACCTTTCAACACTCTCAAGGTGACTTTACAGTCACAGGATAAAACTAGATAGCTATATAGCTAATAGCTAGCTAGCTACCGAGCTAGCTAGCGCGCTAGTTAGCTAATAGACAGTGAATAAGTCAAAGTCTATCTATCTATCTATCTATCTATCTATCTATCTATCTATCTATCTATCTATCTATCTATCTATCTATCTGTCTGTCTGTCTGTCTGTCTGTCTGTCTGTCTGTCTGTCTGTCTGTCTGTCTGTCTGTCTGTCTGTCTGTCTGTCTGTCTTCGATCTATTTTCTGCCTGCCTGCCTTAAAACCTTATCTTGTGACTGTAAAGTGACCTTGAGAGTTTTGAAAGGCACTCAATGAAATGTATTATGATAATAATAATGATACATTTCATTCATAAGCGCCTTTCAACACTCTCAAGGTCACTTTACAGTCATAGGATAAAATAGATAGCTAGATAGATATATATAGCTAATAGCTCGCTAGCTACCGAGATAGCTAGCACGCTAGATAGCTAATAGATAGCAAATAAATCAATTCATGCGTGCTTGACAATGCGGATAGTAGACAAAAGGCACCTTTTTTTTCCTCAAACAAAGCTAGTCTTGTACTTGTAAAGAACCGTTGGATGTCGAAAAAGAAAGATGGCGTTCATTGTCGTCTTTTTCCTTCTTGAATTTAGCAGTTGATTACTCCAGTTAAATTTGTCCTACTTTAAATACACCGAGGGGAAATTGGGATTTGTTTTTAACCCAAAACCAAGACTACGCCGCTTACTGACCGTGACCTTCTCCTATTCGTCAGCGCCCCCCCCAAAAAAAAAAAAAAAATCTACCCCTGTTCATCTCCAACGATCTCCAAGCAATTTCAAATGTGCTCCAAATGTCTACAATGCATACAGCAAATGCTACAATGACCTCACGTGAGATGATTTTCATAATTCAAAGGAAATGCGCCAGATCTTTTATTTTGAAAAAAATATGTCAATTTAATTCATCAAATTATCCTGAAGATAATCATAACAAATGGCCCAATGAATGACTAGTTAGCACTTTTGACCTCACAGTGGAGAGGTGCAAGGTTTGATACCATCAATGACCATCTATGTCTGTGTGGATTTTCTCCGGGCGCTCCGTTTCATTCCCCACATTTTAAAACCATCCACTGCAGCTTCATAAAACACTCTGAATTGTCCCTTGGTGTGGGTTTGAGCGCGGATGGTTCGATTGGCTGGCAACGAGTTCAGGGTGTACCCGGCTGGGATAGGCACACCCCACGACTCTTGTGAGTGTAAGCGGATTGGATGGGTAAAAAAAATGGATGGATGTATGGAGATGTACAGATTCACATGTCACATTCATGAATATTTCTGTTGAGAAGGTTTTATATCACAACGCCGCATACAGGAAGTGTCCACTAAAAAGAAAACCAATAAACCAGCTAGCTATTTGCTATATGGCTATCTAGCTGGCTAGCTTTCTAGCTAGCTATCTGTTAGCTATCTGGCTAGCTATCTATTAGCTAGCTAGCTCGCTTTCTATCTATCCGAGTTACTTCCGAGTTGAGTGAATGCTGGCGCGTGTGGCTGCCACTGCTCACCCACAGAAAAAACTTATCCTGTAACTGTAAAGTGACTGTGAGAGTTTTGAAAGGCGCTTATAAATAAAAAAAATCATTATTATTATTATTATTATTATTAAATCAATGAAATATGGCCAAAATATTAGGAACATATGCCAATGTTTAATCCTCATCTTCATCCTGTGTGTCCTCTTCGTTTTTTTCCGACTCAGGCACCCACAGTCCGGAGTCAATGCACCTTGCCAGGTGATACTTGCCCTCCTGTGGAGATCATCATCATCATCATCGTCAGTAACCATCCACCCACTCACATCAGGGTGCAGGTTGCCGATGGCTTTGTGCAGCATCTCGATGTTCTTCTCATCGAAGCTCCTCTGCATGTGCTAACAGAGGAACGACGGCAGGTCAGGACCCCAGTTGAACGCTAGAGTGTGTGTGTGTTTAGGCGTGTGTGTGTGTGTTTACACTAGTCTGTGCCTCACAACAGGATCAATATGCCATATGTTTGTGTGCAAACAGGGTGAAAGCGGAAACTCTCAGAAGAGACTTATGGGCACAGTAAACAAACACACTGTGAGCTGCAGCAACACTTGGAACCAATATTTATTGTGGCACACAGACTGCTTATTTGTTAAGAACGTGACAATGATTTTTGTAATCATAACAATAAAGTCACCAATGAATACATTTTAATCATGTTAATTAACAACCACATTGGTTGGATTAAGTGTTTATATGTTTGAGTTATGCTGAGTTATTGAATAAATATTTACCTTGGGCAATGACTTGTAGACCTCAACGGGGTCTAGACCGCCAGGACCCAATCTTTTCTGCCTCTGTTCCTCCTCCAGTTCTTCCCTGGCCTCTTCCAGACGCATCCGTGCGCAATTCCGCACACGGTTCTTCAGCTGTTCCATTTCATGATCCAATGCCTTCCGGTTCGGCTGATCTGCGCTCTGTGACGATCACGAGTGCAACATTACCAGAGAGACCAAAACATGGATTAGCCGTGTTTGACTTTTTTCTGACCTTCATTCTTGAGAAGAAGTGCCTGAAACAACCTCGCGGGTCCACCTTCAACGCTCGGCCTAAATCCATTAAAAACAGACGTAATCTTGATAAATCACAGTGCATGTTATTTTAATCTATTTCCATTTCCTCCTCCAAGTATCTGCGAAATAGTATGTAAACGCCATATTCCTTGAGACAAATTTATTAACTGATCAGGGATATTTTTCACATTTGAAAGACAGTTAATAAATTCGGTTGTAGTGTTCTTACTGTGCTATGAGGTTTGTACACACTACATTTAAAGGACAACCGGCACCATTTTTTGTTTTTGTTTCCCACTGACATCAGAAAAACGTTTTATAGCATCTAAAATACCCAAATCAGGCAGGCTGATATTTTTAGTTAAATGAAAAACAAAAATAAAAATGACTTCAAATGAATCCGGAAATGGTCAGTTTCAGAAGGTCCCACCCCCCTGTTCGTGACGTCACGCCAAGACGTCTTGCCTTTGATCGAGAATCAAAACAATGGCTTCAGATTCGGAGAAGATGTTTTCTTGTTACTCATCCAGTTATGAATATGATTAAAATGGACCTCATGACGATGGCCTGATGGGCCACCTGCTCCATCAAGGCGTGCTTCTGAATCGGAAAAGGGCAGGCTTTTTTTCACCCCCTATTCTATTTCCGTGTCATTTCACTTAGACAGAGATATTGGTGAATACAGGAAAAATTTATTTTATAACGATTTTAGCCTTCTTGTCTTCCCTCGTAATTTGA
Organism: Hippocampus bargibanti; assembly: GCF_051943395.1. Classification (NCBI taxonomy): domain Eukaryota; kingdom Metazoa; phylum Chordata; class Actinopteri; order Syngnathiformes; family Syngnathidae; genus Hippocampus; species Hippocampus bargibanti. The sequence continues at coordinate 9,987,082 of NC_142743.1, read as the reverse complement.
ATGTGTGAAGTCAAAGAGAAATGTGACAAAGTAAAGTTTTCAAGATATAGGGGAAATAATAAACCAACCACTAGGGGGTGGTAAAGCTGCACAAATGGAAAACAACTGGGCAAATTCAACATATGTTGTCTAATTAATAGCGGGAAATGACGACACTGATATCAAGGCATTTTTCATGTAATAGCACATTTGCTATTATCTTACATTACCTCCGTTTTATTAATTTTAGAATCTGAACAATGATTTCATTTTGAAAAATTACCGGATTCTCTGTTATAGCCACAATTGTGGCACATACCAAACAGAACTTAGAATTTCGATAGTACATTTGCTCCTATCTTACATTACTTCCATTTTATTCATTTCAGAATATCATAAATTGTTTTATTTTGAAAAACTATCGGATTCTCTGTCATCGCCGCAAGATGTCACAAACCAAACAGAAAAATATCTTCCATTACTTTCGTTTTATTTCAGTACAGCTTCTGAAGCATAGTTTTATTTTGAAAAATGACCGGATTCTCTGTTAAATCCGCCACATGGCACATACCAAACAGAACTTGACTTACCTCGTCAACCTCATACTCAATGCAGATGACGACAAGGTAATTTGCGGTTTCCTCACACACAAGATTGTCCGACAGATACTTCTGGCTGTCGTCATAGCGCCGCAACATTCCTTGACAATGAAATATAAACACACACACACACACAAAACAAACACAAATGAAAAATAAGACCTGAGTTTATTTTTACAACTACGTGGGCGCCATTTTCTTTTACCAAAGTGTTTGATTTCCTTGCCGTACTTCTCCGCAAATGTCCAGTGCTTCTCCCCTTCTTCTTCTTCTACGTTTTATAGCATCTAAAATACCCAAAACACGCAGGCTAATATTTTTAGTCAAATGCAAAATATCAATAAAAATGAGTTAAAGTGTCCCAAAACTACTTCAAAATGACCCCGGAAATTGCGAGTTTCAGAAGGTCCCGCCCACTTGTTCGTGACGTCACGCCAGGACGTCTTCGCCTTGCTGTAGAATCAAAACAATACCTTCAGATTCGAAGATGCTTTCTTGTTACTCATCCAGTTATGAATATGATTCAAATATGTCTGAAGAGGAAAGCATAAATGTTTGCAATCGATTAAAGAAGTCCTCCCGTATCAATTCGAGCTGTCAGGACTCCAATGTAGCGTCCCAGAAAATGCACAAGATGGCGGCCAAGCTCCGTTGGAAATGGGCTGATTTGTCTGCTGGGAATTTGTGTCAACTAGAATCAAATAGGAGTCGTGGTGCAACACACGATTCACCATCGTGTTATTTATGTGTTTTCCTTCTAATTAAGCCATCAACACGGATCAACACGAAGTTTAGGGACCAAACAAAGTACCCAAAATGCATTGTGTTTCGCTTTCTCGGTCAGGGACGTTCCAGACGTGACGTCACGTCAGGCATCGTCATCAACTCGAAAGCAAGACTTCCTGAATATTCAGCGCAAGTCTTAAAACGTAAAATATAGCTATATGCGGTGGAATCTTTGTAAAATACGCTCAGTACAAGTCATTTGAAGTGATTTTACAAATTATTGACACAACTTGTCCGGAGGCGTCGGTTGTCCTTTAAACAACAATGAAAGTGTTTACTCTATGAAACTCAGAACTATATTTGACCGACTTCAAACAGATTCCGCAGAAAACTATCTATGACATAAGTCCTCACCCGATGTCTCATCCGAAACAAACTCGGCGTATCGACGTATGGGTTGATGACGTCATCATCATCCGAAATGTCGATGTGATCCCAGGCGCTGTAGTCGATATTCCCGCTCATCCTACTCTCCAAATGTGTTCAGCGGCAACGCTCGAAGCAACTTGCTGACTTGAAACTACGCTAAAGACAGGTTAAATGCCTCTCTGATCCTCTTAGCGAACAACAAGCTGTTTACAACTAATCCTATTTTTAGCTTTGGCTTCGCTATCGCTAGTGAGCCCTGCTGTTTTGTTATCTGATACCTGCGTCTTTAGCTCGCTAATCGGATTTCACTTTATTGATGTGTGCTTAAAATGCTGACTATTTCAGTGATCGGCGTAAATATTCCTGGAAACGGGTTAAACTCAATATCCGTCATTTCGCAGATGACTGCGAGATAGCAAATCTGCAAGAGGGAGGACTGCACAATCAGTCAAAGTGGCTCATTCAATTCCCTTTGAATATGATGCACTAGAGCAGGGGTCGGGAACCTTTTTGACAAAGAGAGCCATAAAAGTAAAATATTTAGAAATGTTTTTCAGTGAGAGCCATTCACACACGCACACGCTCCAAAACACACGCACACGTAAGCATACACGCACGCGCACGTGGCCACTTTTCAACAAAATGTCAGAATGTATTCTTTAAAATAACTTTGTGATAGCACTCACCGTTAACATGAATGGTTTTCCGTGAGCATGGGGCTGGTTAAAATGCCACTGATATTCGATTGTTTCATCGATGGTGTTGTTTCATTGCAAATTAGAATCAGAACCTTTTCTCTCCACAAAGGCAAATCCTCCGGTGCTTTCACGCTGTAGTGTAATCGTCATTTTTTTTACTAGTCGGGCATATTTAAAGGGCCGTTTACCTGTTTCAACATGACGGCCAGTAACATCCAATCAAAATTGTGCTTTCCGCCAACCTAGGTCAATATCATCCAATCAAAATTGCGCTTTCCGCCAACTGCAGCCCCAACAGGAAATGAACAGCGAAAAAGCAAGAATATGTATTTAGTTTTGTCGGCGAGCCATATGCAATCATCAAAGAGCCATATATGGTTCGCAAGCCATAGGTTCCCGACCCCTGCACTAGAGCGTGGGTGTTAAATTCAAGGCCTGGGGACCAGACCTGGTTCAACACATTATCTTATATGGCCCGATTGTAAGAAAATCATTTGTGTTAACTTGCATGGTACCGATAATAAATCCGTAATAAATCAAGTTGAGATTTTGTAAAAATGTTGTTAAAGTGTAGCCGCTACGTGAGCAGTTTTTGAGAAATTATAATTGGTTGACTTCAAAACTATGAATCCATTAACTCATTCACTGCCATTCCCGAATGTACGGGAATAAAAAAAAACATGATTCCCGAATTCATTCAGGTTTTGGTTTTTCTTGCGAGGGGTGCCGATAAAGCACTGGTCAGACCTCTGGCGTTTGCCAGAGGTCTGGGCAGCATTTGCCTTTTGTCCATGTTAGCGCTATATAAATCAATACAGTACTGTATTTTATTGTATTTTGTACAACCACCCCCATTTCAAGCTCGGATAACTCCAGGCCCATATAACTTAGGAATTAACTATTTTTTTCTGCTGAAAGAAGATAGTCTAAGGTTTCTTATGCTGCATTGGACGTTTATGTAGTCCTAAAACTCAATATTCTGCAAATTGAGTGAAAATGACAAAAACCCTGGCACAGGAGTGAACATATTTTTTGCACAACGTCTGGCAGTGAATGAGTTAATTTCTGTACAGGTAATAACCTTATACACTTTATACCGTGTCATCATTCTTTTTAATTTCGGCTATGCAGTAACAGTAGTTTCAAATTAACATATTTCAACAGATATTTTTTATTCATTGAAATTACACGTATTTACATAGATGTTTTAAAAAAATCTTGCAACAACAGTGTCCACATCAGGTGCCATTTTCACAGTACTTAGAGTGATTTATACGTGCACTGATTTCATCTCAGGATACAAAAAAAACAACAACTCTAAAGGGCAGGCAGGATGTCCCGTTCTTTATAACCTTGTAATCACAATGAGAACATATCCGCCACTATAATGATGTCATGTATTAAAAAAGAAAGTTTTTTTATGCTGACATGCCATCATAGTAGTATCGTTGCGTTTTAGCATGCCGTGAAGACAGCAAAAATTTGGAAACAGCAAGCCTTGCTGAACAAAGGTTTTCAGTTCACTTCCTTCCGGCGATCAAGTCTTAAAATTTCATCTACGTTTTATTGTTCAAGGGAGAACTTTCTTATCGCAAAAAAATGGAAGTACTGTTAGATATCCCTGACTCGAATGAGCCACTGTGAGGTGCCAAAACGCTTCCTGGGAGGTGTTACCGTTGCGATAAACAGGAAGGCAAAAGGAATTCCTGCAGATACTTTATTACCTTTGGGACTAGTTCAGCTTCCTCTTTTTTTTTTTTTGGTCAGTGCCACACTTCAAAGAAATGGCGCTCATTTCACCCGAAATGTTTGACCATAACGTATGACGTTTCCTCTTCACTTTGAAAATAAGAAGAAGTGACTGTAGCTTGTAGCTTTTTTAGGTCATGGCCATGAGACCCTCATACTTTTTTTCCCTATATTCTTACCCCCTCAAAATAAAAAGTTATTTGGTAGTCTTGTCTATGAGAAGACCCACAAAATATATACGAGCCGTCAGAGGATAAAGAATCTATGCCAATCGTTATTGTTGTAATGCCTGACTACAGCTGTTTGAATCCCCCGTTCAAGGGTAGAAACATAGCAACATGGATGCGACTGAAGGTGCAGTCTATGGGATTTTACATTGCTTGTCAGCATCATGCTAAGCGGCCTGTACGAACATCAAGCAATGTGGCTGTCTTAAATAGGAACCCTGGAGATGGCGCGTCAGGTTATTCTTTTTTCAAGGCACCAGTGTATGAACAAAATGTAAAAAAAATATATCTGTAACCAGGAAACCACATTCAAATAAATGTACCAACCAGCAGCAGCAATCGATACCACTCACGCAATCCCCATTTGTTTCAACAACAACAATTCAAACATGGTTCTCATGTTCTCGTTGGGAGCTTGGTGCCGTCCATGGACTTCATTAATCGGACTTAATTAAGCGTTTGGAGAAACAGCAGCATGTTTGTGCTCGCTCCATACCTCGCCCTTTACAACTCTCCAGCTGGGAGGGCCACGTGCGGGGTACGAAAACGCAACACGTCCTTTAGGCTGTATTTACCAGTCCTGCTCACTCTATAGTAATGGATGCACACCGCCATGATGACGAGGACGCCAAGAGCGACCGCAGCTGCCACCACCGCGAAAATAATATTCAGGTAGTTGACTGCAAAGAGAGACAACAAAAGGAGGACAAAGTCAACATCAGGAGTCAAAACATATCAGGAGAGCACTCACTAACTGTGGGATAGATGGAGGACATTGATTTGCTGTGGCGACCCCTGAAGGGAAAAGCCGAAAGGAAAAGAAGAAGAAGAAGACTCACTAACTGTGGGTACCCTCAGTGGTCATTCAACAAATGTCAGAAAGAAAGAATAGGGAATGAAACCAAAAATTCTCAAAATACAAAAAGGAGAGGAGTCGCAGTACCTTACATTGCAGGAGTTTCTGAAAAATTACAGAGACCTTTGGCAACACAAAATTCCGACTTATTTCAAACCGATAAACACGTTAAGGCAAAAATTAGTGCATCCAAAAAATAGGCTACCAAATGAAAAACAAAGTAATGTAGTTTATTCCATACATTGTAAGAATGAAAATTGTAAAGAGCAGTATTGGGGAGACTCAACAAATTCTCAAAAAAAGACTTTATCAACATCGCGGGGATAATACAAATGGGCCTCAATCGGCAGTACATTTGCACCTAAAAGCTAGCAACCACTCATTTGACGACAATGAGGTTAAAATCTTAGCGAAAGAACAGAGATGGTTTGAAAGGGGGGTAAAAGAAACCGGTCTGGTGGGGTGAGGTTCAATTTGGATCGTTCATACAATAGCCTGCTTAGGCAAAACAGGTTAGGCAACATTCGTAATGCTGATGAGATGATACCGGTGGGAGTGGGGGAAATGGGCCAGTCGTTAGTCAGGAATGTAGGAACAATCAGTGGGGCCACAGGGAGTGGTCCTCTGCTCCCCCCAACCTGAGAGTAGGGACCTATCATAGCTGTGTCCGCCGTTGCCATGTCCGGACATTAGGGATATATAAATAGGGCCGATACGACCAGTAAGACTTTAGTTCGCTGACGAAGCCTCTTGGATAGGAGGCAAAACGTCCGACACCTTCAAAAAAAAAGGACGGATGACGGCTGAAGAAACCTTCTCATCGAAACATGAGGAGAAGGAAAATCAAAATATGAATATGGATGCATTGATGGATGAAATGAACTCTTTTATGGGGGGACAGTGTTTTATATATACAGTATTAGGCAATATAGACACCCCTCAACTTGCGAATGAGACAGGTTCCGAACGGTCGTTTGGAAGGTGAATTCGTTCATAAGTTGCTTCAGTGCTATATTTTGTACGGAATGTATGTATAAGGCTTATATAAGTATGTTTAAAGGACAACCGACGTCACTTTTTTGTTTCTTAACTGACAACAGAAAAACGTTTTATAGCATCTAAAATACCCAAAACACGCAGTATGATATTTTTAGTCAAATGCAAAACACCAATAAAAATGACTTAAAGTGTCCAAAATCATTTTCACAAAGTCCCGCCCCTAGTTCGTGACATCACGCCAAGACGTCTTGCATTGCTAGTGAATCAAAACAATGGCTTCAGATTGGGAGAAGATGCTTTCTTGTAACACATCCAGTTATGAATATGATTCAAATAGTTCTGAAGAGGAAAGCATACATGTTTGCAATCGATTAAAGAATTTATTCCATGCCATTATGAGGCAACATTGGGGGGAAATGTATCACCAAAAAAGAGGCAGAAAATGGCAACCAAGCTCTTGTGAGGAATTAATCAGCTCATTTCCACAGGCTGGTAAATTCCTTCCATGGAGCTTGGTCGCCCTCTTCTGGTGGCTTTTTGGTGCAATACGAGGTTTTCAGACCAAACAAGTACAGAAAAATACATTGACGTGATGGAAGGACTGCTACAATGTGTCTTTTTTTTCTGTCAGGGGCGTTCCTTCAGTGACATGTACGGACCCGTCACCAACTCAAAAACAAGACTTCCTGAATATTCAGTGTGAGTCTTAAAACGTAAAATATAGCTATATGCGGTGGAATCTTTGTAAAATACGCTCAGTAGAAGTTATTTGAAGCCATTTTTTCAAATTATGGACACAACTTGTCCGGAGACGTCGGTTGTCCTTTAAGGCTTCTATGGTAACCTGTTTTTACCTGTTTTGGTTTGTACTGAAAAATAAATACTTTGGTGGTATAAGAATATTTATATATAACTTTAACTCATTCACTGCCAGGCAATGTGCAAAAATGTGTCCAGTCCAGTGCCAGGGTTTTTGTTATTGTCACTCAAATTTCAGGACCCACGGAATATTGAGTTTTAGGACTACATAAACATTCAATTCAGCGTAAGAAACATTAGACTCTCCACTTTCGTAAAAAAAGAGTAATTCCAAAGTTATCTGAGTCTGGCGTTATCTGAGCTTGAAATGGAGGTGGCTGTATAAAATACAATACAATACAATACATATCTATTGATTTATATAGCGCTTTAACACCAGCTGAAGCTGGAACAAAGCGCTAACATGGACAAATGGCAAATGCTGCCCCTCCGTGGGAGGGAAAACATTGCCAGATGTCTGACCAGCGCTTGATTGGCACCTCTTGCAAGAAAAACCAAAGCCATTTGGGAATGCCGCTCCATGCCATGCTTTTCAATTACCGAATAAATTTGGGAATGGCACTGAATGGGTTAAGGAGCATGCAATATCCAAACTGTCTTTGGGCAGTTGTTCAGGGTGTCCCCCGCCCCTGCAATGGTTGCCAGCCAATTGCAGTCTACACAGAGACAAACAACCATCTGCACTCACACTCAGGCGTTAGGACACTTTATAGTTTTCAATTACCCTCAATCAGAGTGGTGGGGAACGGGAGTACCCTGAGAAAACCCACGCAGGCCCGGGGAGAACATTCAAACTCCACACAAGGAGCTGGAATTGAATCCACAACCTCAGCACTGTGAATTCAACACGCTAACCGCCGCAGGAGGATTACAGTAACTATCGGCAGTATTTATTCGATTTTTAAGAAGATTTTGGTAAATGGGGTATTATAATAGATTTTAAAGTATTTGGGTAACTTTTAGGGAGTATTTTAGTTGTTTTTTGACAGTAGATTTAACAATGAGTATTTGGTTTCTTAAAGAGGATCTAGGTAACTTGTTGGAAAGTATTTAGGTGTAATTAGAGGAAGTTTTAGTACTTTTAAGAATATGTAATTGACTTTTGGGAAACACTTAATTATATCCAGGACTGTTTAGGTCACACTGAACATTAAACCTTGGGTCTGCTAACTGTATTTTTTAAGTTGATCATTGTTCTCCATGAATCAAACCCTAGTTTACAGTTGTACTTGGGTATTTTGGGGTGGAATCAGCAAACCAACCATTATGCAAGTAACTTTGTGCAAGTAAGTCATCAACTCACCCTGTACGTCCACGTCAAACTCAACCGTGGTCTTTCCCATTTTGTTGCTCATAGAACAGATGTATAGTCCTCGATGTTCTGTGGTGACAGAATCCACTGAGAAGACCTCGCCTTCAAAGGTGGCACCCGGCGGGAGGGTCCACGTCACAGAGGGTCTCGGGTTGCCCATGACGGAGCAGTTGAGGCGAAGGGGATCTCCCACTGTCAGGCTGATCTGTCTCCAAACAGGGCCGTTGAAGTCAGGTGCATCTGTGTGTCGATGGATGGGATAGAAATAAATGAATGAATCAATGGATGGATGAATGAATTAATTAATAAGCAAATAAATAAATACAAGTAAGTGAACTTGTTCTTGGCAAAAATGGCAAAGATCTGTGACTTATGAGGATTTTCTTATATTGATGTTATGACACCGGTTCAAGGCTATTAAAAAAATACTAGATTCATGATTAATCTCACCAAATGGTGGGGGGAAAAATCTTAAAATTAATGTATTGTATGTCAATAAAAATCAAAAATATTTTATCTTAGTGTGAGGATAAGAAAGTAGGCCTAAGTAGTAAAAATGATCTGTAATGTCTGAAACTCATGACAAAAAGTTAGGACACACCAGGGCGGACAACTCTGGAAAGTTGCCTGCCAGGCCAAAAACTTGCCTGTCCCATTTTTCACAACTTGAAACACAATAAGACGACTAATCGAAAAAAAACAAACATTGTTGCAAAGTATTAAGGATTTTTTTTATTCAGGATGGACCTAGCACAAATGCTACCTTGCTTAATTTATGGTAAATATCCCTTGCTGATGATTTTGCTCCAGTTGTCGTTTGTCCAGACACTGTTCGTCATGTTGCACAATGCAATGTTTGCGTTGCATTGTCTGCTACAAGCCACATGAACTCCTCTTTCTAAGCTCCTTTCAAAACTTTACAAGACACTTTACAGTCACTGGGTAATGTACGTATATGTTTTATAGCGCATAAATGTTGTTAGCTCCTTTTAAATCTTTCTTCTGGGACTGAGGTTTTTGTGCATCTTCTTTGGAAAATGAAATGCAAATGCACGACCTTATAACACTCGTGAAAGTCCGGAAGCACAAAGCAGGCTTCTGATTGGCTGCCGTGCCGAGTATGCAAATAACCAAATGAACCGAAATTCCGAAATTTCCTAACCGAACGAAGATTTCGAAATCGGAATAATGTATTCCGATTTCGAAATCTTCATTCAAACGTTTGCTTTATTGAATAAATCAACCTTTTTTTTCTTGAAGAAGTTGTCGGCCACCCGGGCGGAGAATTTTTGTAAGTTGTATGCCCGACGTAAAAGTTGCACGCCCCAGACACTGGTAATCCAAAATACCCAATGGTTTGCGCACACCAAGGCTTACATTAAAATGCATGAAAATTTTCTGCTATTATGGTGGAAATATTTGATTTCATTTATTTACTTATTTTTACTGTAAGAAGCCTGTCTATGTCTCTGAATAATGTACAGTAAAGTCTCGTTATATCGATATTCAAGGGAGTCCGAAAAAATATCGATATAACCAGGACTATCGATATATCCGACCCTGTTTGCATGTAATTTTCTCTGTGCGTGCATAGAAATAGTATCGATATAACCGGGACTATCGATATATCCGATATCGATATAACGAGACTTTACTGTATATGTATATATATATGCAACATGGTTGTTTCGTTAGTTTAATAAAGTCTTACAGTTGTAAAGCTGTGTGTTACTTCCGGGTAAAGTGAACGCTGGCATGTGAACGTGACTGTAAAGTGTCAGAGTTTTGAAAGTCACTTAGAAATTAAATGTATTATTATTATTATTATTATTATTATTATTATTATTATTATTATTATTATTATTATTATTATTATTATTATTATAAAAGGGGCCACACCAAGTTCAGATTCCGTCAAGTCCCAATACTGACTTCATGTAATTGTTTTACAAATATGAAGTGGATCTGATTAAAGTAACAGATTTTCCCAAACTAAAAAAAATATAAAAAAAACCTTGATGGATGTGTAAAAAAACAAGTAAATATATAACTATCAGCTAGATAACTCCATAAGGCAGATATATAATAGCTTGCTAGCTATCTAGCTAGTTTTAAATGATACTCACTCCAAAAGGCAGATTTTGTTTTGGTAAATTTTGCTACATAGCTAGCTAAATAGCCATCTAGCTATCTAGCTACAGACAGTATATATCAACTTACAGTAAATATTGCTGATGACATGATCAGACCGAGCACTGTACAGCATACTATCAGGTCTCATGTCCAGCTGGGCGTGACACGTATATTGGGCGCCATCATTTTCTTTGGTAGCATTTATGACGTGGATGAACGAACTGTCATCGGGCTTCTTCTCTGTGTTGTTCTTATGAAGGTACCGGAGGACTACTTTTTCTCCTTGGTAGAGGGTCAAGATGAGGTTTTTGAGAGGAGCAACTTTTTGTACGCGGCAGAACAGCTTGAACTGTTGACCCTCCATCCTCGGCCCGGCGTAATCAACAAATCCCAGCTCGACCTTTGTGGGAGGCTCTGCGAGGACAAAAGGTGAAGAGGGGGTAAAATACACAAAACATTCCCGTTTTGAACACTTCCCTTTGTGATTATTGATGATGCATGGGGATAAAATAGTGTTGGGAAAGTTACTTCGGAAAAAGTATATAAAGTTACTGTCTGCTCTGAAATAATTTGCTATTCTATATATACAGTCATACCTCAATTTACGAGCCCTTTATTTCACAAACTTTGCGCCTTACGAACATTAAATTCGCGAGAATACAATCTTGGCAGACAAACTAGTTTTCGGCGGACGAACCAATCCACACTGTTGAACAGCTTGCGGACTAGTTTTCGTCACCTCCTTTCTTTGAGTGCAGACCTGGTTTGTTATGAAGTGGATACTTTTACTTTTTTGGGAGCGAAAAAGACCCCACCACAGTCTAGTGTTAAGCCGAAGAGGACACAAAAAAAAATTACGGTCAAGCAGAAGGAAATCATCGAGAAACACGAACGAGGTGTGCGTTTGCGTGACTTAGCGTCCCAGTACCAGTATGCTAAATCGACCATTTCTACGTGTGGCTAAGGGTGTTTCTGTGTTGTCAAAGCAACGGTCTCAGGCAATAGAAGAGGTTGAAAAACTTCTGTTGATTTGGATTAATGAAAAGCAGCTAGCAGGGGACAATGTGAGTGAGAGTATTATCACCCAGAAACCACAGCAACTTCACTCGGATATCATCAAGAGGCAACTACATCAACGACCATCACAAAGGTAAATAAAACGACTATTATACAGTACAGTTTATTTCTTTAATTACAATACAATAGCACATTTATTATACATAAAATAAGGTATATTTTGTGTAGTTTTAAGGTTTATTTGGTAGAAAATTGTTTTATGGGGACCTGGGAACAGATTATTTTCATTTTTAATTGTTTCTTATGGGAAATAAATGTTCGGCAGACAAACTTTTTGCCTTACACACACTTTCAGGGAACCGATTAAGTTTGTGAGCTGAGGTATCACTGTACTGTATATGAATTAGAATGCATGAACTGTGGAGTTCAACAATGGCATAATAACCAAATTTTAAATGATACCCACTCCAAAAGGCAGATTTTGTTTTGGTGGAACTTGCTCTTTTTTTCTTAATTCCAAACATTCAAAGCTGTCCTGGCCCTAATGAAGCAAAGCAGGCCAAACTTTCCTGCGCCGTATTTTACTGTTAGGGTGATATTTTTATGTTGATAAGATGATCTCCATTTGAGCAAAATATCTTCGTGTTGTGTTTTTTTTCCAAATAGTTTAGACTATTTAGAAATTAGAAAAGAATATACAATAAAAAAGAGCACATTGACACTTCCCAGTGGTTGTGGCAAATATTTTTAAATCCCAACAGGCATATATGATCGCTCCAAAAATGGCTTAAAAGAAGGGAAAGCAATAAAGGGAAATAAGATAGGAAGATCTTACGATAGACGGTGATGGGCAGGGTGCTACAGCAGTGGGATCTGTTACCGTTCTTGTAGTAGCACGTGATGGACGAAGGGTACGCATTCATTTTGTCCACCGTCCACAAAATGGTGGTCCCTTCTCTTTGCACTTTACCAATGGATTTTTCCAAACCAAACAACTTATTATGGCAAGCGTGTTGGCAAACGGAGCAGTTGGCTGACGCCGACGCGCCATACATGACCGCCAGTTTTGGCGGATTGAATACAGGCTTGTCTGTGCAGTTGTCATCTGGAAAGCAAAGGGGATTTATAGTGAATTTTATATATATATATAAAGTCTCGTTATATCGATATCGGATATATCGATAGTCCCGGTTATATCGATACTATTTCTATGCACGCACGGAGAAAATACATGCAAACAGGATATATCGATAGTCCCGGTTATATCGATATTTTTTCGGACTCCCTTGAATATCGATATAACGAGACTTTACTGTATATATATATATATATATATATATATATATATATATATATATATATATATATATAAGCGATGTTGGCCAACTTTTTTCTCATCAGAATCAGAAAACCTTTATTCGTCCCACGATGGGGAAATTTGCAGCAATTTGAAAGGGGATGGGGTGGGGGGGTGATATTCTAAGCATATCAAAATAAAAATGTCGACTGTCTACTGTAAAATAGTCGACGAAATTGTTGCTGAGTCACAATTAATGCTCGCCTTTAGTCTGCTAGAAAATAGGACAAATACTTGCTGCATATTGCCCTTTAAAGGACAACCGACACCATTTTTTTGTTTCCTAACTGACATCAGAAAAACGTTTTATCGCATCTAAAATACAGCAGGCTGATATTTTTAGTAAAATGAAAAACACTGAGAAAAATGACTTAAAGTGTACAAAAACGACTTCAAAGTGAAACCGGAAATGGACAGTTTTAGAAAGTCCCGCCCCCAGTTCATGACGTCACGCCAAGACGTCTTGCCCTGCTCGAGAATCAAAACAATGGCTTCAAATTCGGAGAAGATGCTTTCTTGTTACTCATCCAGTTATGAATATAATTACTGTTTTATGCAGTATATAGTCTATTTTTAAAGCTATTTTAAACTTTAACTACGGCTAACTTGATCTTCTTACACCCGCAAGACAGATTCCTTTCTTCCCTAGTTGTGAGACACTCCAGCTTTGTGTTGTCAAAAGTAGAGTATGAGCTCAGCAATTACTATTGTTCCTGTTTGAGAATGAAAGCAGTTAACCTTTGAACATCCTTTGTGAAAATCATGCAGTTTGGTATCTGTCATCCCACTTCCTCTTTTCCACGCGTTTGCCACAATGTCATAGTTCATGTGTAGTTGTTTGACATCCTTTTTGAATGATTTAAAAAATATTCAAAACATTCCCTGCGATACATTTTAAAGGACAACCGACGTCTCCGGACAAGTTGTGTCCATAATTTGTAAAATGGCTTCAAATGACTTCTACTGGGCGTATTTTAATAAGATTCCACCGCATTTTGCTATATTTTACGTTTTAAGACTCGCGCTGAACATTCAGAAAGTGTTGTTTTTGAGTTGGTGACGAGTCCTCACGTGACGTCAGAAAAGGACCGCCGTTCACCGTAAAAAACACGCATTGTAGCGGTCCTTCACGTCAATGTATTTTGTATCACGTCAATGTATTTTGCTGTACTGTTTTTTTTGAAAACCTTATTTTACATCCAAAAGCCGCCAGCAGAGGGAGGCCAAGCTCCATGGAAGAATTTATCAGCCTGTGGAAACGGGCTGATTCATTCCTCACAGCTGGGTGGCCATTTTCTTGCCTCTTTTTGGGTGAGACATTCCCCCCGCCCGTTTGCCTCAAAATGACACAGAATAAATTCTTTAATCGATTGCAAACATGTATGCTTTCCTCTTCAGAACTACTTGAATCATATTCATAACTGGATGTGTAACAAGAAAGCATCTTCTCCCAATCTGAAGCCATTGTTTTGATTCTCCAGCAATTCAAGACGTCTTGGCGTGACGTCACGAACTGGGGGCGGGACTTTCTGAAAATGCCCAATTCGCAGCTCAATTTCTTTGCAGATTTTGGACACTAAGTCATTTTTATTGGATTTTTGCATTTGACTAAAAATATCATACTGCGGTTTTTGGGTATTTTAGATGCTCTAAAACGTTTTTCTGATGTCAGTTACAAAACAAAAAAAGTGACGTCGGTTGTCCTTTAAATGTGTTTTGATGACATTTTAAATCACAGAACATAACAATAATAAATTTAATGTTAGATAATTCCCAAGTGGTGTTTTTATTATATAATATAACACATCTTCATTTATTATCAGCAAAATCATGCCATTCAAAACAATTCCATTACGCTCTATTGTTTCAAAAAAAAAAAAAACATCTAAGTCCATCTTAACCTCCAAGAAATCTAAAATACCTTTCACTTACCGCAGCCGAACACACCGAAGTCGCTCAGAAAGCCCGACAGCAAAAAAGCGGCCCAAAACACACAACAGGAAAACATAATTTCTCATTCGTTGCTGAGTTGCCTGGATAAGTGAAAGAGAACAGAGTGCAATGTCTTGCTCAAAGTATCAAGCTTATGAGGAAAGTCAAAAGTGAAAGTAGGAGGCTTGATTAACACCACACCCCTCAATTCGGGGGGGGGCGGGGGAAATTACGTTGGAGTGCTGAAAGAATGCCTCAATGTTCCGGAAAAATGTTTTTTTGGGGGGGAAATTCCGCTTGTTCCCAACAATCACAGTTACAGAGAAGGATTGAAATCCCTCCACACACACACACACACACACACACACACACACACGCACACGCACACACACACACACACACACACACGCACGCACGCACGCACACACACACACACACGCACACACACACACACGCGCACACACACACACACACACACACACACACACACACACACACACACACACACGCACACATATCAAGCCTTATCCCATACGCAATGCTAATCCTATTTTTACTTTGGAATTTCAAGTGCTTTTACACAGGCTGCGAGTGCTGCAGCTTCCCTTATCACATTCTTTCTGAGTATCCCCCCCCCTACCCACCCACCACCTTTTCACCTCTCCCAGGTTTACAGGAAAACACACATTTTCCACCTACCCACCCACCACCTTTTCACCTCTCCCAGGTTTACAGGAAAACACACATTTTCCAAGCATGAAATGTCCATGTGACACAGTGGTGAGGATACCAAAATGAAATTGTCATTTGAAGTGTTTGTGAAAGGAGTACGAGGCACAATAATGTTACCCCCCCCAAAAAAAATTAAAGCCACACACTAGAAGGGCGAAAAATTCATCTGAATCACAAATTAGAGTAACTCATTCACTGCCAGACAATGTGCAAAAATATGTCCACTCCAGTGCCAGGGTTTTTGTCATTTTCACTCAAATTGCAGGACCCACAGAATATTGAACTTTAAGACTACATAGACATTCAAGATTCAATGTAAGAAACCTTAGACTCTCTTCTTTCATCAGAAAAAAGAGCTAATTCCTAAGTTATATGGGTCTGGAGTTATCTAAGCTTTAAATGTGGGCGGCTGTACAAAATACAATACGTACATATTGATTTATAGAGCGCTTTAACAACAGCTGAAGCTGTAACAAAGCGCAAACATGTACAAAACACAAATGCTGCCCCCTTGTGGAAGGGAAATACATTTCCAGAGGTTTGATCAGCGCTTTATTGGCACCCCTACTCGTATGAAAAATCCAAAACCTGAACAAATTCGGGAATCACGCTCCACGTCATGCTTTTCAATTTCCTAATAAATTCGGGAATGGCAGCGAATGAGTTAAGCAGTGATACTTTTAACATTAATGGCGCAGCAGCACATTTAGACATTTGATGGAACACTACTACATAAACATTCAATGCAGTTTAAGAAACATTAGATTCTCTTCTTTCATAAGACGAAAATATAAGTTATACGGATATGGAGTTGAGCTTGAAATGGGGGCGGCTGTACAAAAGGCAAATGCAGCTGCCTTGTGAGAGGGAAAAACATTATCAGAGGTCTGACCGAAGCATGAAATGCACCCCACCCGCAAGAAAAACCAAAACCCGAACAAATTAGGTAATGGCGCTCCACGGCATGCTTTTCAATTCCCGAATAAATTTGGGAATGGCAGTAAATGAGTTAAGATGATCCGCTCTTAATGTTTCTTATCAGACCGGAGTGGTTCTCCTATTGGCTGCACAGTTTCCAGGCAATAAGCCGTCGTCGGCGTCCTGATGCGCGGCCGGTACACCGTCCAACAGGACGTCGGCGTCCTTCGGGGCGTAAAACATAAACTCGGACGCGACCGGAGGGGGCAACCCCGGTAAGGCGGCCATCTTGGCCTCTGATGTGATCGACGCTTCCCGGACCAGTGACGCTCGCAGGGATTCGGGGGCCGAGTCGGCGTTGCCGCTGTGGTTGCTCCTGCCGCTGTGCCTTTGGGGACGGTTGTTGTAGTAGCGGTTGCGGTAGTTGGACGAGCCGCGTGAGACGGGCGGTTTGAGCAAGGAGGGTCGGCCGTTGGTACGTAGTTGCCGGTGCTTCTCGATGAACACGTGCACCGCTAGCACGCCCACCATTTCGGCCAGGACGAACGACAGAGCGCCAAAGTAGAAGGACCAACCGTACGAATA
Source organism: Hippocampus bargibanti (assembly GCF_051943395.1). NCBI lineage: Eukaryota > Metazoa > Chordata > Actinopteri > Syngnathiformes > Syngnathidae > Hippocampus > Hippocampus bargibanti. The sequence goes on along the minus strand of NC_142743.1, from coordinate 9,970,015 downwards.
GCTCTTTTTGTTGTCGCTCTGGCTGGGGTCTCCGGAGTTGGCCGATATGTACACAATGATGCCAATGATGTTGCTCAAACCTGAAGAGTCACATGTAGGGAGACAAGAACAAGTACAGTAAAGTCTCGTTATAACGATATTCTCGGCAGTCGGAAAAAATATCGATAACCGGACTATCGATATATCCGATCCTGCGGCATGTAAATTTTCTCCTTGCGTTCATAGAAATAGTATCGTAATAAGCAGTACTATCGATATAACCCATATCGATATAACGAGACTTTACTGTATATACAGTAAGTATATATAAAATCTAACTAGTTTTTAGAATTTTCCCTTCCCTCGCAACCCCTGAATAAGACACTCCTTTTTTGAAAGTGGGCATATGAGCATATGGGAGTCCAGTTGGATTGAAAAATAACTCAAATCTGGGCTCAGGCCTTCCTGTGCGGAGTTTGTATGTTCTCCCCATGGCTGTGTGGGTTTTCTCCGGGTACACTTCCACATTCCAGGAAGATAAGATAAGGGGTAGAGTAGGATAAAATAAGATACGATACAATACGATGAGATATGATAAAATGAGATGAGATGAGATAAGATGAAATGAGATTAAATAAGATATGATCCGGTAAAATACGGTAAGATACGATAAGATACAATAGGGTAAAATAAGATTAGATAAGATACGATAGGATGTGATAAGCGAAGATTGAAGGACAACTGACAGCATTTTTTGTTTCCTGACATCAGAAAACCATTTTATAGCATCTAGAATGCCCAAAACACGCAGTATGATATTTTTATTCAAATGCAAAACACCAATAAAAATGACTTAAAGTCTCCCAAAACTCCCACAAATGAGCTTGAAACTGGGGAGGATGCCGATCCCGCCCCCTTGTTCGTGACGTCACGCCAGGATACTCCTTCACAAACTGCCTTGCTTCAGAATCAAAACAATGACTTCAGAGAGTTACGATTCGGAGAAGATGATTTCTACTCATCCAGTTATGAATATGATTCAAATAGTTCTGAAGAGGAAAGCATAAATGTTTGCAATCGATTAAAGAAGTCCTTCAGTATCAGTTCGAGCCGTCTGCAAGCAATGAAACCGGTGAAGATCTAAACTCCGATGTAGCGCCCAGAAAATGCACAAGATGGCGCACAAGCTGCGTTTCGTCCAGTATATAAAGCCGCTTATCAGAGCCGTAAAGCTGCCCGTGATTGGTTAAAATCTGTGGTAGAAGACAGAGGGGTGGGTCTTACACACGCACAAAAATGAGACCGCCACACAAACATCAGCTGTTGAGACGAGAGAGGACAGCGCTCCAGAGTAAAATATGACACAGTGGAAAGTGGATGTTTGTCCGATGCGTTTGCTCCACTAATAGCGCGATTGCTCTCTTTCACCAGGTGAAACACTGTCAAAAAATTGTGTGGCAAGTTAATGTTAGTGTGAATGGCGATTGTCTTGCAACCAGCTCAGGGTGTACCCCCACTACCACCAAGAAAAATTATCTGCAAAAAGACATAAAATAGAGTCCTCAAATCTCGCCGTCAAGATGGCGCTGCGACAATGGCTGCCTTTACAGCATCTCCCTTTTTTTGTTCTTCTACTACTACTTCTACTACTGTTCCTCTTCCTTTCATAATTTTGCTGCTGTGAATTGCGAAATTTTCCGTTGCAAGACTAGGGCGCTGGTGATTACAGATTCTTCTTGCGACTCCTCGGCTGCAGAATAATAGGATTAGTGACAGCAAGCTACAGTAAACAGTTAGCAAGTTAAGTGCAACCATCCAGTCATTTTTTCGTGTTGCTTGGCCTTGTTTTCAGAATGGAAGATTACATATCTAAATTGAAAGAATTCTCTAAACTGGACTTTCAATCGAAACAGGAGATAATAATTAAAGGAAGACCAACACCGGAATGTATAGCTCACAAATGGTGAGGGATGGATTTAAATCTCCTGGACAGCTTCTCAGCTTTTTGGCCAAGAAGGATCTCATTGAAACTATTCCTGAAGCCACAAAGTTGCTCCTGCTCGTGCTCACTCTTCCAGCTACTACAGCATCAGTGGAGCGGTCATTCTCAGCACAAAAGACTGAAAACATACAGTCGGAACAGGACTGATCAAGGACGACTTTCTTCACTGGCAGTGATCTCCATTAAGTAACACGATAAGAATGTTTTTTATTCTTTTTTCTATGCTACAGTTTGTATATAGTATATAAAGAATGCTGACATGACATTTTAAACAAAACACGTTAACTGTTGCCAATTAAATGGCGAATAAACTACTCTGTGGAGTTCATATGTGTGTAAATCTGACTGAGATGACGTCAGTGCCTCACCAGCCATGAACCTCACCGCACATAACTGACCATCTTATCTTGTCTTACCTTATCTTATCCCCTTCTCATCGTATATTATCCCTTCTTATCTTATCCTATCCTACCTTACCCCATCTAATCTTATCTTATCCTATCGTTCAACGGACAGTTCGGACGGCGGAAAAAATCATTGGTACCGCCCTACCCACTCTCGAGGACTTGCACACTGCAAGAATCCAAACTAGGGTGTGGAAAATCATACTGGACCCTGCGCACCCTGCCCACCACCTTTTCCAGCTACTCCCTTCAGGCAGGCGCTACCGATCAATGCGCACCAAATCCAGCAGACATTTAAACAGCTTCTTCCCCCAAGCCATTAACTCTTTGAACAGTAGCCCAAATTGAACTCTGCAATTTTTTTGATGATGATACTAGTGCAGCGTGTTCGACCGGAAACAAATTCCTTGTGTGTTCTACATCCTTGGCAATAAAAATGATTCTGATTCTGATTCTGGTATCTCATCGTATTTTCTTGTATTTTATCGTCTCTCATCTCATCTTATCTAATCTTATATCTTATCCTATCCTATCCTATCCTATCATATCCCTACCTTTGTCGCCATTTTTATGTCTATGCGTCACGTCACTCACCTGCAGATACAAAGAGAATGCCCGCCGTCAGGATGACGTTGTAACGTGACTTGTAGAACTCGCTGGCCGCCACGCACACACCTCCAAGGAAAAGCAATCCCACACTGAGGATCGGGAACAGGCTGGATGCTCGCACCGCCCCTGAGAGCCAGAATTCCATTGATTAGGATTGACGTTGACAAATCCAAAATAGATACAGTAAAGTCTCGTTATATCGATAGTCCCGCTTATTACGATACTATTTCTATGCACGCAAGGAGAACATTACATGCGCGCAGGGTCGGATATATCGATAGTCCCGGTTATATCGATATTTTTCGGACTCCCGAGAATATCGATATAATGAGACTTTACTGTACTTCATTTTATTGATGTATTTATTTTTTCATTTCAACAAGTGAATGGAGCAAAGTGTAGCAAAGCCTTTGGCTTGTTTTTTTTCCTCACCTTCCTCCTATTTTGTTTTTGTTTTTCACTAAAATCTTTTTTTTTATGTCTCTTGAATGTGTTGTAACAGGGAAGTGACTTTTGTTACTCATGTAGTCATGCGTGTGCAACGGCGACTCACGCAGCAAATATTCCGCGGCGTCCTGCTCGTAGTCGGCATCCTCTGCAAAGTGATCGATGTCTTTGCAAACTCCTCGGAATGTTCCTGCAAGGGGAAGCATTTTTTTTTTTTTTTATAATGTTGGGGTACCCAACCCTGTCTTTTTTATCATTTAAAATTGATTCATTTTTTTTTTACTCCCTTTGACCCAGTCCACTTTGCTTGCTCTCTCCCCCTCCCCCATCCTGACTTGTGCAATGCTTAATGGGATGTGCGTCATCTGATGCACTTTGGTATTGATGTCCCTGCATTTTTTCTGCGCTAAGCTTGGTGCTTTCAAAACATTTTTTTTAGTTGTAATAATTTTTCACAATAACTCACAAGACAATTTTGGATAAAATCTGAGCCAATATTAATACATACCTCCTAGTTTCGTTTTATCACGCGCACCCTTGAAACTCCAACTTTGCTTCTGATGCCTTTTGACCCCCCGCACCCCGTTTACCCCTCCCCCCTCTCCCACTCATGCATCACATGATATATTGACGACTAAGTCCCTATGCGCAGCACCTATCGACCAGAATTAATGACGTGGGCTCTGTCATCGTGGTTACCAAAATAAAAGTCACTGGGTTGCTGCAATTTGTGTGAATAAAGGTCATGTCAAAAAATGACTGTGTGTGTACACTTTTCTCGATATTTGGTAGGCAAAAAATATTTCATGACAATTTCAAACTGGGACTACATCCCATGTGCATTTTTTACACCTTGAAGCTTGGGCATTGTCAAAAAACAACAACTTCTCTTCTTCTATTCCTTTCGGCTTTTCCCCTCAGGGGTCGCCACAGCAAATCAATGTCCTCCATCTATCCCGGTTTTGTGCATCCTCTTCTCTCACACCAGCTACCTTCATGTCCTCTTTGACCACATCCATAAACCCCTTCTTCGGTCTTCCTCTCGCATCCTTCTCCCGATATAGTCACTCTCTCTCCTCTGGACATGTCCAAACCATCTCAGTCTGGCCTCTCTGACTTTCTCTCCAAAGCCTCTAATATGAGTTGTCCCTCTAATGTACTCATTCCT